>NC_091160.1:12914447-13214447 GCF_040958095.1 Procambarus clarkii | reverse complement strand
ATGCGAATGAAAACTCACACCCCAGAAGTGACTCGAACCCATACTCCCAGAAGCAACGCAACTGGTAACTACAGGGCGCCTTAATCCGCTTGACCATCACGGCCGTCAAAAGGAAGTGATAGCCGAGGCTATTTGAGCCACTTCCCCGACGGCAACTCGGATGGTAATCTTGGGCATAGCATTTCACCAAATCACCTCATTCTTTGGGGCACACGTGAGGAACACAAATGCGAACAAGCCTGAATGGTCCCCAGGACTATATGCGAATGAAAACTCACACCCCAGAAGTGACTCGAACCCATACTCCCAGAAGCAACGCAACTGGTAACTACAGGGCGCCTTAATCCGCTTGACCATCACGGCCGTCAAAAGGAAGTGATAGCCGAGGCTATTTGAGCCACTTCCCCGACGGCAACTCGGATGGTAATCTTGGGCATAGCATTTCACCAAATCACCTCATTCTTTGGGGCACACGTGAGGAACACAAATGCGAACAAGCCTGAATGGTCCCCAGGACTATATGCGAATGAAAACTCACACCCCAGAAGTGACTCGAACCCATACTCCCAGAAGCAACGCAACTGGTAACTACAGGGCGCCTTAATCCGCTTGACCATCACGGCCGTCAAAAGGAAGTGACCATCGCTTGACCATCACGGCCGTCAAATAGCCTCGGCTATCACTTCCTTTTGACGGTCGTGATGGTCAAGCGGATTAAGGCGCCCTGTAGTTACCAGTTGCGTTGCTTCTGGGAGTATGGGTTCGAGTCACTTCTGGGGTGTGAGTTTTCATTCGCATATAGTCCTGGGGACCATTCAGGCTTGTTCGCATTTGTGTTCCTCACGTGTGCCCCAAAGAATGAGGTGATTTGGTGAAATGCTATGCCCAAGATTACCATCCGAGTTGCCGTCGGGGAAGTGGCTCAAATAGCCTCGGCTATCACTTCCTTTTGACGGCCGTGATGGTCAAGCGGATTAAGGCGCCCTGTAGTTACCAGTTGCGTTGCTTCTGGGAGTATGGGTTCGAGTCACTTCTGGGGTGTGAGTTTTCATTCGCATATAGTCCTGGGGACCATTCAGGCTTGTTCGCATTTGTGTTCCTCACGTGTGCCCCAAAGAATGAGGTGATTTGGTGAAATGCTATGCCCAAGATTACCATCCGAGTTGCCGTCGGGGAAGTGGCTCAAATAGCCTCGGCTATCACTTCCTTTTGACGGCCGTGATGGTCAAGCGGATTAAGGCGCCCTGTAGTTACCAGTTGCGTTGCTTCTGGGAGTATGGGTTCGAGTCACTTCTGGGGTGTGAGTTTTCATTCGCATATAGTCCTGGGGACCATTCAGGCTTGTTCGCATTTGTGTTCCTCACGTGTGCCCCAAAGAATGAGGTGATTTGGTGAAATGCTATGCCCAAGATTACCATCCGAGTTGCCGTCGGGGAAGTGGCTCAAATAGCCTCGGCTATCACTTCCTTTTGACGGCCGTGATGGTCAAGCGGATTAAGGCGCCCTGTAGTTACCAGTTGCGTTGCTTCTGGGAGTATGGGTTCGAGTCACTTCTGGGGTGTGAGTTTTCATTCGCATATAGTCCTGGGGACCATTCAGGCTTGTTCGCATTTGTGTTCCTCACGTGTGCCCCAAAGAATGAGGTGATTTGGTGAAATGCTATGCCCAAGATTACCATCCGAGTTGCCGTCGGGGAAGTGGCTCAAATAGCCTCGGCTATCACTTCCTTTTGACGGCCGTGATGGTCAAGCGGATTAAGGCGCCCTGTAGTTACCAGTTGCGTTGCTTCTGGGAGTATGGGTTCGAGTCACTTCTGGGGTGTGAGTTTTCATTCATATATATATATATATATATATATATATATATATATATATATATATATATATATATATATATATATATATATATATATATATATATATATATCGTACCTAGTAGCCAGAACGGACTTCTTGGCCTACTATGCATGGCCTGATTTGCCTAATAAGTCAAGTTTTCCTGAATTAATATATTTTCTCTAATTTTTTTCTTATGAAATGATAAAGCTTATGAAATGAAATTCAAAATTTCTTATGAAATGACGAAAATAAACTCGTGATTAAAAATGTGACAATGTCAGACCACGGAGGAAAAATGAAACAGGAATTTCCTTATGTACTTTCGTATATTAATACATCTTCAGAAGGAGTGATTTTACAGATCGAGTGATGGGTATAAATAGACAGGAGAGAAGGTGAAGTGAGATGAGGTACAATACGTGGACAACGCAGACGGCCCATTGGCCCATCAGATGCAGCCAATTGGCCCATCTGATGTAGCCCAATGGCCCATCTGATACAGCAAACATACACATGCACAATACATAGATAATTATAGCATAAAATGGTAAATATATACAATGAATTAGTGAGACAAATGCGTTCCAATGATCCTACTTAAATCGCCCTTTAACTGATCTATTAAAAATGGATCTAAGTTATATAGACCACTGCTAATATTCAAATTACTTTCTTTTGTGATCTGTATCAAAGCAGATTCAATTATGTTTCTTTTATAGGTGCTTTTACAATTTGTTATTGAAGAAGCACACTCCCAATCAATTTGGTGAGCATTTTCTGACAAATGAACAAACAAAGCATTAGACAATTGGCCATGTCTTACAGAGTATTTATGTTGCGATATTCTACATTTTAAATCTTTAGATGTTTGCCCAACATAGAACTTATTACATTCCTTACAAGGTATTTTATAAATAACACTGTTCATTTATAAAATACCTTGTAAGTTTCTTCGTCTTGTTAGTGTAGTGGCTTCGTCTATTAAGTATAGTGGCTTTGTCTTGTTACTGCACAGGCTTCGAATTCTTAGTTTACTGGCTTCGTCTTGTTAGTGTAGTGATTTTGTCTTGTAAGTAAGTGTACTGACTACGTCCTGTTAGGATAGTGATTTTGCCTTGTAAATGTAGTGGCTTCGTCTAGTTAGTGAAGTGACTTTGTCTTGTTAGTGTAGTAGCTTCGTCTTTTCAGTGTAGTGGCTTTGTCTTGTTACTGTACTGGCTTCGTATTGTTTGTGTAGTGGCCTCGTCTTGTTAGTATTTTTTTTTTAATTTTGCCCTTAGGGGCAAGTTTATTGGGCAGCGCCACTCATCCTGTGAGTGGACATACCGCCATGGCAGCATGTACAACACTCACCAATAGAAAGAAACCTCCTCTGGGTTGTTCATCCTTTCACTTGTACCCAGAAACAGCTGGGACTTGCTTAACTGTCTCAAGTGAACAGTTTATCAATCAAGAAGATTAACATTCGTCAACCCTTAAAATCTCACATTATCTTGTGGGTGCTAAATGAGGGAATCTTTTAAGAACAGTATTTATATTTGACAAACAGTGTTTTCCTAACTCAAACAATGTGGGGTTATTATTCTGCACATATTTCTAATGCCTTTCAGTTGTTCACATTCTCTCAAGTAGTGGTAAAGGCGGTGTACATCAATCTCACCACAGATTCTACAACTCCGCTGCTCTGTTGTTGTTTCCATTCCGAATCTCCATGGATATTTGTATCCAAGACGAATTCTTGCTATTACTGATTCTCTCCCGAGGCCACCTCCTCTTCGTCCAAAATGATTGAGAATGCCAGCTGCAACCACATTGTATAAGCATACAGATTCACTGATTTGTTCTTCTGTCCTCCTTTCCTCAGTAACCTTGGCATGGTGATATTATCTGTTGATACCTCTAATTTGTACAGGAGTCTTGGGTATGAAATATTCAATATGGTCTCCTTCAGCGCCTTCAGCAGCCAGCACATCTGCTCGTTCATTTCCACAGATTCCAACATGTAGGGATCTATAGAAATTTGACGATTCTTCCTTGTTGGTTAGTACTATCACCGCTCTCTTGATCTCAGCGACTGTCGCAAGATTTTCTACCCGATTTTTAGTAAGGCTTTGTAGCCCTGCTTTAGAGTCAGTGCAGATCACTGCGCCGTTAATGCTTCGTTCAAGAAATCTTAACGCCATAACAATGGCATTTAGGCTCTGCATTTGTTGAAGAGGCATAGTTCTCAATAAAGGCTTTTTCCTTCATTTCTGAGTTGCAAGGAATTATTCCCTAATTACAGTGTATGCTGCACCAGCTCTGCCATTGGCAGGGTTAGATGACCCCATCAGTGTAGATTTGATCTAATCCATTTCCGGCTTCTTTATAGATTTCCTCCAGATAATTGTGCCTCATTTCTTGAGCTATCATATTGGACTTTTTCGTTGCCATTTCATTGATGATGATCCTGCATGGGTCATCCACCTAGGGAGGTAACCTCTCTACAGGCATGAACTCACGGGCTTGCTCAAGCAGGTGAAGTTCTTCGAGGTAGCAGACTGATCTGTGATGCCATTTTCTGCTTCTCCTGTTTCCCCTGAAAGTAGCACAGAGCTCAGTTTTCTTAGCAATATCCTTGTAATGGGGATCTCTGGCTTATTGCATTCAGTTCCTGAATTCGACTTTTAACACTGGGGCGGGACAACTCCTCTCGGTGATTAGATGTTTTGGCAGTTCCTGGGACTCCAGGAATGATTGTCATTACTTCATTTTGTTTGCTTTCATGATTTTTCATATCACTTTGGGAATACGTGCAAAAAACTGGTGCGGCATAGTCTATGATGGAGCGCACATAGGCTGTGTACATCATTTTAAGCACAGCAATAGAGGCCCCATGCCCATTCCGGGTCATTGCTTTCAGTGCCCTGAGTCGGCTTTTGCATATTCCAATGAGTTGGTTGAGCTCCTCTTTCTTTCCCCTGTTAGAGCCGACAGTGATGCCAAGGTACCGATAATGGTCAACCTATTCAAGTGTTACACCATTAATTTGTAGTTCTTCACTTTCTCCCCACTTGTGATGAGAGTATGCTTTTGTCTAGTGCAGAGAGTGAAACCGAGTTCAACACATTTCCTTCCAAGGAGTTCCATGAACTATTTAATTTTTCCCAGGGTTGGAGTTTGTATTAGGACATCCTCTGCTCCCACTTGTTGTGTTCCTTCCGGAAATTCAATATTTGCAATGGCGTTCACAAGTATGTTAAATAGCGTGTGGCTTAAGACCCCTCCTTGGGGTGTCCGGAGTTCCATAGTCATTGTTCTCGAGACTGCTCCGTTGAAGCACACCTTGGTTTTCCTCCCTCTTCAATCCATTTCATGAGTCTCCCCTTGACACCCATGCATACAAGCTCGTCCAGGATCGCAATCCCCTGCGCTTTGTCGAAGGCTCCTTTGATGTCAACAACTACAAAAATACTTAGCTGTTCATTAGCATAGTAAAAACTATATAGTTTGCTGTGCTCCGTCCTTTAACAAATCCATTGACCCTCTCCCCTAGCCTGCCTATTTTGTGCAACAGTCGGTTTAGGATGTTCCATTCAAGCATCTTGCAAGTGCATGACAAGAGACTGATAGGTCTGTAATTGCCAGGGTCAATGGGCTTCGGTATAGGAACGATTATTGCATGTTTTCATTGTGTGGGTAACACTCCACTTAGGAATGATTTGTTAAACAGGTGGAGTAGTGGATTCCCAGGCACTTCACACAGTACATTAAGTATGTCGTAGGTGACGCCATCCTCACCAGGTGCAGTACTTTTACCCTTTTTCATAGCCTCCCTTACTTCCTGGGCTGTGATTGGTTGCCCATACTCATCATCACTAGACAGTGCTCTTGTTATCCTAATTCTTCTGTTATTATGTCGGAGGAGCTGTTCCCTGCTTACTTCTGTAGGAAGGGAGGAGGAAGACACCGCATCACCTCACTTGTGAATTAGTTCCTCAGCCTTACCCTTGGGGTCTTTGTGAGCCAAAGGCCGGGGTCTGCCTCCCTTTGCTATCTGAATTTTTGCCCACACTCGTCTAGCAGATGTTTCTCTTCCAATAGAGCTAGTGAATTCAAGCCATTGTCTTTCCTTCTCTTTAATCTTTTCTTCCCTGGCTACTTGACACACAGTTTTAAGCAGCTCCTAGTTGCTTTTAGTGGGACTCTCCGGGACTCTCTACTCATGCTCCTTACATTTGCATTGAGCATCTTTATGTCATCATTCTCATACCATTGTATTTTCTTCTTATGAGGGTTACCTCGCCCAGTCGTACGGCGCCGAACTCTGAGACAGTGCTCAATTTGGTGACTAAGATCATCAACAAATGTATCAATGTCTTCTGGGATTTGGTATTCCGTGAACCAGTCACTCATCTTGTTTATGAGGTGCAGCTTCATATCCACTCCATATCACTAGGAGCGGATATGAGGCCGCACCTCATGAACAAGATGAGTGATTGGTTCACGGAATACTAAATCCCAGAAGACATTTCTGGGATTCATACATTTGTATTTGTATTTTATTTGTTATTGGGATTGGTGTTGTCGTTGACCCTTCTTTATGGACAACCCAACCTAAAACTCGGTAGAGTGCTTATACTTTACCAGGAGATCACCCTGGGCGCTTCTGGCTCTTGGAGAGGGGCTCAACATCACACATTTAGGGGATGCAGCTCCAATACTTAGCCTCGTTGTCACGTGCACACACCCACTCGAGCCGTTGTGACTCCCCACTCTCTCCTTATGTGATATGATCTCAATCCCATTTGACTTAATATTATTCCGTTCTACCCTGTCCACAGCTGTGGTTCTTGGTTCTTTCTCTCTCTCTATTTCTTTCCTACTTCCTGGGAAGCCTCACTAGGATAAGGGCAAACACCAGCAAATTTGAATACATTTACTGGACAAAGCACATACACAATACATACACACATATAATAATAATAATGAATCTTACACTCTATACTATTTCAGTCAGGTTGCATTCCAACACCATCAGAACTCTATCATCTGCTTATCAAGTGGTATCCTATCTCGTGATTCACCACCTAATACTACCAACCTCCTCAAGTAGGTCAAGTCTTATAACATAATGTTGCACTATCAGCAAAATAATATATATCTATAAACACACACATGGAAAACCAGCGTATGAATGCAATAACTTAAATGTTAGTATAAATGTTCCTTGATATACAACAATGATCACTCGATCACCCTATCAGTCCTAGAACACATATGTATGTCTCTGCAGGTAATCCAGCCTACGACAGTAACTCTATACTTCAGTATGAGAACTCCTTGGCACAAAAATGGCAAACAATCACTCACCTTTCACTGCATCTTGCACGCTAATGCCAACCAAACACTCTACCAACTCCCTACAAGTAATCAACCAGAACTTCCCTTCCACATCTAGAAGCTCACTACCCTGATATCTTCAGGTTCTTCCAGGTTTATCTACCAGGATCATATACAGCTCTTCCAGGCTGCTACACCATGAAGTTTCCCCGAACAGCACTGGAGTTTCACCACTGGTATTACAGAAGCACGTGATACTCCTCTTCACTGCTTCTCCTCACAGCTCGAGGTCCTACTCTTCACTGTGGGGGCTACTCTTCCTCGGAGTACACTACTCCTTCAACAGTCTTGGAGTCTCTTCCTCTAACTCACTCTACTGGCTCGAAGTCCACTCAGCAACTCCTTTTTCAGGGTCCAGGATTGCGCTTGACCCAAACAATTTGTTCATAGTCCTTGAGAAATTCCACTGCAACATAAATATTGTAGTTCTTGATTATAATTTTAGTTTGTCCTGTCTGTGGGTTTGCTTCCAATAATTTTACATTCTTACCTTGATACTCATGACTGATCTCTGTGAAGAACTGCAGGACACCGTCCCCCTGCACCCATACACTGATATTGCCGCCTACCCACCTGCTCCCTATGCGACACTACGCTCCGTGAGCGCGGGCGGCCTCAATAATCAACATGCACTTTTCTGCTGCTGTCACTCCCATTGCAGGAAAGATTAGGGTGTGCCACTCACTATCTTTGTCATATCGTCGCTGTTGTTGTTTATGTTGATGTTGCTGCTGCTGTTGCTCAGCCTGTCACTGTATCCTGTCCCATCTCATGCTTCCTCTGTTTTTGACTAGTCGGAAGTTATCCTCATTGTCTGTTATAGTCACCTGTACCATTACTATTGGAGGGCCCCGGATGGGGATCCTCACTGGAGGGCCCCGGATGGGGATCCTCACTGGAGGGCCCCGGATGGGGATCCTCACTGGAGGGCCCCGGATGGGGATCCGCACCGGAGGGCCTCCGGTGGGGAAGGAAACCCACGCTGAGGGGAAGGGGACTGTTATGGTGCTCGGGCATACTAGCCACGCTCACTTGTTGTCTCAAATTTTTACTTCTCGTTATAGGAACCATCTATTTGCTACGGGTCATTTTAAATGTTGTTGGGTGGTATGTCTTCAATAATGTACTCAACCCTACACACACATACACCTATAGACACCTGCAAGGCACTAGGGGTACAGTTCTCACACGTAGTGTAGGGGCAATGTACAGAAGAGAGGTGCCCTGTACGGACTCTTGTGTAAACACTAGTCGCAAACACAAGCCGCGACCTTGTGAAGGGAGGGTACAAAGACTATTTTACACACGAGTGGTGCCTGGGATCCAGGTACTGTTGGGCGACCCACGTACCTCGCAACGCTCCGCCTCAGCGGGCCTCGATATTGCCACAAAAGCATTTACTGCCTTAATTTCTGCCCAATCCACATATCCACGGCCTACCACAGCTGGTAGGAGGGGCGTTGCACACTTAGTACTGCTGCAGCTGACCTATTTGGCGCACTAAAGACTAAGGATCTTTTCTTGTTAGTGTATTGGCTTTGACTGTTCAGTGTAGTGGCACTGTCTTGTTAGTGTTTTGACTTTTTCAATTCAGTGTAGTGGTTTTGTCTTGTTACTGTATTGGCTTTGTCTTGTTAGTGTAGAGGCTTTGGCTTGTTAGAGTACTGGCCTCATTTTGTTAGTGAAGTGGCATTGTCTTGTTAGTGAAGTGGTTTAGTATTGTTAGTGTATTGGCTTTGTCTTGTTAGTGAAGTGACTGTCTTATTGGTGTAGTGGCTTTGTCCAGTTAGAGTACTGGCTTAGTCTCGTTAGTGTACTGGTTTTATCTTGTTATTGTTAGGGCTTTGTCTTGTTAGTGTAGTGGCTTTGTCTTGTTAGTGTAGTGGCTTTGTCTTGTTAGTGTAATGGCTTTGTCTTGTTATTGTTAGTGTTATGGGCTTTGTCTTGTTAGTGTAGTGGCTTTGACTTGTTGGTGCATTTGCTTTGTCTGTTCAGTGCAGTGGCTTTTTCTTGATAGTGTAGTGGATTTGTCTTTTTAGTGTAGTGGCCTCGTCATGTTAGTGTAGCTATATTGTCTTGTAAGTGCAGTGGTTTCGTTTTCTTAGGGAAATTGTTATGACTTGTTATTGTAGTGTCTTCGTCTTGTTGGTGAAGTGGTTTTGTTCTGTTAGTGAAGTGGTTTTGTCTTGTTAGTGTAGTTTCGTCACCTCCAGCAGTTTCACTCTCCTCCTTGTATCTTCTCCTCCATACGGTTCCTTGTTCTCCCAGTCTATCCTTCCGAGATTGAAGTCCCACATGATGAGCAGATGGGATAGATTTCTACAGGCAGCAAAGGCTGCTTTCTCAATTATGTTATTGACTGCCATGTTGTTACTGCCATACTCTTGCCTGGGTCTTCTGTCATTTGGTGGAGGGTTATATATCACTGCTGCTACTACTCTAGGTCCTCCCATCGTCATGGTGCCTGTTATGTAGTCTCTAACCCTTCACAGCCTGGGATAACCATCTCCTTGAAACTCCATTCCTTTCTCATGAGTAGGGCCACTCCACCTCCTCTCCTACCCTCCATCTCTTTCCTTATTACAGCGTATTCCTGGGGGAACACCGCATTTGTTACGATTCCTGAGAGTTTTGTTTCCGTGATTCCAATTACGTCTGGGTTTACTTCTTGTGCTCTTTCCCTAAACTCACTCATCTTGCTTGTAATCCCATCTATGTTCGTGTACATCACATAGAAGCTGACTCTTTTCTGTCCATCCACAGTTTCTGTTGCTTCCACTGGAGTAGATAAACATGGAGGGTCTGGGATGGGGAAGGGGATGGGGGGGTGACCCTGGGTCGTGAGGGGAGCTGAGAGTGAGGGGGACCTGGGTTGTAAGGGGCTGAGAGGATCTGGTTTGGAGAGGGTAGGGGCATAGTGAGGGCTTGGAGGGGTGGGGGAGAGGGGGAGGGCTTAAAGGATGGGGAGAACAGGGGGGTTTGGGGGGGGAAGGGGGAATGGAGGGCTTGGGGGGGGGAGAAAGGAGGGTTTGGGGGATGGGGGTGAAAGGAGGGCTTAGGGGGTAGTGAGAGAGGAGGAAGGGGATAGAGGGGGTGGGGAAGAAGGGAGGGCTTAGGGTGATGGAAGGGTGTAAGGGGCTGGGGCAGGTAAGGCTTCTATTGGTTGGGAGATGGGTGTGATCCTCCTCCCACTGGGGCTGTTGAATTGCCTGTGGAGGGCTCCCCACTCCCTTCTGGGATCGTAGGGTTCTGAGTTGTGGTTCTTTGATTCCTTTTCCTCTCCTTGGGCTCCTTCCTTGCTGCTGCTGCCCTGTCTCTCCTCCCTGGTCATATCCCTCAGCAGAAGTACTTTTTTGAACTTAGGCACATTGAGTGGGCTGCTCTTCTTTGCTAAAATTTCCTCTTTTGTGTTCTCGCTTTTGAAAACCACTTTTATCAATCGACCTTTGTCTTTGTTGTACCGGCCAAGCTTGAAAACCTTTTCTATATTCAGTTCTGCCCCCTCCATCTGTACTCCTTCAAGGATCTCTTTGACTGTGGCTTTGTCCATATCTCTCATCATTCTTGGAGTAGCCCCTATTTGCACCCTAATACCTACTACGACTACTGCTCTTTTCCTCTCTATCAGTCAGCTAGTGTAGTGTAGTGGCTTTGCCTTATTAGTGTAGTGGTTTCTTCTTATTAGTGTTGTGACTTTGTCTTGTTAGTCTAGTGTCTTTGTCTTGTTAGTGTAGTTGCTTTGTCTTGTTATCTTGTTAGTGTAGTGGCTTCGTATTGTTAGGGTAATGACTTCGCATTGTTAGGGTAGTGGCTTTGTCTTGTTAGTGTAGTTACTTCATCTTGTTAGTGTAGGGGCTTTGTCTTGTTAGTTTAGTGATTTTGTCTAGTAAGTGTAGTAGCTTCGATTTGTTAGTGAAGTGCATTGCTTTTTAGATGAAGTGTCTTTGTCTTGTTAATGCTGTGGCTTTGTCTTATTATTGTAGTGACTTTGTCTTGTTGGTGTATTAGCTTCATCTTTTAGTGTAGTAATATTGTCTTTTTAGTGTAGTGGCTTTGTTTTGTTAGTGAAGTGACTTTGTCTTATTAGTGGTGTGGCTTCGTCTTGTTTGTGTAGTGGCTTTATCTTGTTAGTGTACTGGCTTCTTCTGGTTTGTGTAGTGGCTTCGTCTTGTAAGTGTAGTGGATTTGTCTGGTTAGTGTAGGGGCTTCGTCCTGTTAGTGTAGTGGCTTTGTCTTGTTAGTATAGTGTATTCGTCTTGTTAGTGTACTGGCTTCGTTGTGATTGTGTTGTGTCTGTCTTGTTAGCGTTGTAACGGTCAGGTTAATGACTGTCTGCTCCTTCCATCCCCTTCCCTTTGGTTCATCTCCCCTCCCCTTCTCTCGCCTCCCGCTCCCTGTCCCCCACCCGCCTTAAACTGTGGAGTCAAGTGTCCTTAGGCAGTGAGACCGTCGTAGGCCCGAATGTCCCCTCCTCCCCAGCCCTCTTCCGCAACCCTCCTCCCCAACTTTCTTCCCCATCCCTTTTCCGAAACCATCTTCCCCTTTTCCCCTCTCTCCTGTCTCCTCTATAGCTATTGACAAATAGGTGGCAATAAATCTCAGATAGGGGGCCATTAAACTATATTCTCAAGTTTCCCTCTTGGATGGTTGGTTAGCCGAGGCTTTTTCTCAAGAATCTGGTTATAACCACTTATTTCCAGATCCCGTGAGAAAGTTGCCTCCGGGCACTTGTTAAGCATTTCATTGGCCAAGAGCGAGGTCTTTTATTTCATTGGTTAGTGGTGCCAGTGTACTAGGCCTGGGAGTTCGAGTCATTGGACTAAACCTGAGAGGCGGAGTCCCCCAAGGTAGTACCTAACACCCATTGGCCAAGACACAGGGCATCGAGATTTGGTTTGAAATGATTGGACCTCCTAGCTCAGAGCCAAGCTCGTGGGGAAAACCATAGTCTTCTTGGGAGGAGTCAAAGGAAAATTTAGTTAGTGTGACTAGAGTTGTGGACTTGGACAGGTCCAGGGGACCTGGGGAGGGCGTCAACGTCTTTGGCTGGTAATTGCAGGGAGAAGGTAATGTCTAGCTGAGTTTTGTGCATCTTATCTTGAGGTTATCTTGAGATGATTACGGGGCTTAGCGTCCCTGCGGCCAAGTCCTCGACCTGGCCTCCTTTTTGTTACACCCCCCCCCCCCCAGAAAGCAGCCCGTAGCAGCTGCTTAACTCCCAGCTACCTATTTACTTCTAAGCAACAGGGTCATCTTGGTGAAAGAAACTGCCAATTTGTTTCTGTCTCCACCGGGGATCGAGCCTGAAATCTCAGGACTTCGATTCCGACGAGCTGTCCACTCAGCTGTCAGGCTCCTGACAGATGCCCCAGATGCTCCCTTTACATCTGGATAATTCTATCCAGATGTATCTTGCTGAGGCACGCCAATTGCCTCTGTAGGATTGATTAACAGTTGGATATAGTTACGTGTCTTTTATTAAATAAAGATCATGTGATTTATTTTGTTGTTTAGTTACTCTTTCCCTCTCAGTCATTTTTAGGCATTAACTTTCTTTTAACATGCTGTGTTTACCTGTATTCAACCCGTTCTCACACAAGACAGCACATATATGACTTAATGCTTACTGCTTTCACAGTCTCCGTGGTGTAGTGGTAAGACACTCGCCTGGCGTTCCGCGAGCGCTATGTCATGGGTTCGTATCCTGGCCGGGGAGGATTTACTGGGCGCAATTCCTTAACTGTAGCCTCTGTTTAACGCAACAGTAAAATGTGTACTTGGATGAAAAAACGATTCTTCGCGGCAGGGGATCGTATTCCAGGGACCTGCCCGAAACGCTACGCGTACTAATGGCCGTACAAGAATGTAACAACTCTTGTATATATCTCAAAAAAAAAAAGTCAATATGTTGAATGTGATTTAGTACACATGTGATATATTCCAAGTTACCTTTTATACCAAGGCCCAAACTCATCCTCACGTACCAATTTACGTCTCACAGTACCCGTCCATCAACGTAGATAGCAGAATAGTCGTGATTGGTTCAATTATAATGAAAATTGTAGTTTTCATGTCCCTCATGGGTTGTGAAATTTACCTACTATTGTCCATGCTCTTATAATATTTCAGATCAGCTATATCCTATTGAAGGCTCGTAGTTTTGTTTTGAGAAATATTAGTTGTTCTTAGTAAATTATAATAAGCACTATAAATTATTACATAGAAGAACAGTGCTTCACCAATCAATATTTTATACCATAGTTTGTGCTTTAAAAATCTTTAAAGAATGTTTTGTAGGAACGCTAACAGAAAACGATGTTACGTTGGAATGTTTATGGGGTAAACTACTGCAAACAGCATGGTATGGTGTCTACTATACCAAATATTGGATGGGTATAGGGTCCAATACCACCTGTTAGGTGGGTAAGGGGTCCAATACCACCCGCAGGATGGGTATGGGGGTCCCATCCACCCACAGGATGGGTATGGGGATCACTTCCACCCACAGGAAGGGTATGGGGTCCAATACCATCCACTGGATGTGTATGGCGTCCACTACCACCCACAGGATGGGTATGGGGCTCACAACCACCCACAGGATGGGTATGGGGTTTAATACCATCCACAGGACGAGTATGGCGTCCACTATCACCCACAGGATGGGTATGGGGCTCCAACCACCCACAGAATAAGTATGGGGTCCAATAACACCAACTGGATGTGTATGGCGTCCATTGCCGCCCACAAAATGAGTATAGGGTCCAGTATCGCCAACAGGATTAGTATATAGGGTCCACTGCCGCCCACAGGGTCGGTAGGGGGTCCAATACCGCCCACAGGGTTGGTAGGGTGTTCACTACCGCCCACAGGGTTGGTATGGGGTCCACTGCCACCCACAGGGTCGTTATGGGGTCCACTACCGCCCACAGGGTCGGTAGGGCGTCCACTACCGTCCACAGGGTCGGTAGGGGTCCATTGCCGCCCACTCGGTCGGTAGGGGGTCCACTGCCGCCCACAGGGTCGGTATGGCGTCCACTACCTCCCACAGGGTCAGTAGGGATCCACTACCGCCCACGGGGTCGGTAGGGCGTCCACTACCGTCCACAGGGTCGGTAGGAGTCCACTACCGCCCACAGGGTCGGTAGGGGGTCCACTGCCGCCCACAGGGTCGGCAGGGGGTCCACTACCGCCCACAGGGTCGCTATGAAGTCAACTACCGCCCATAGTGTTTGCATAGTGTCCACTACCGCCCATAGTGTTTGTATAGTGTCCACTACCGCTCATAGTGTTATTATGGGGTCCACTACCCCTCATAGTGTTATTATGGGGTCCACTACCCCTCATAGTGTTATTATGGGGTCCACTACCCCTCATAGTGTCGGTATGGGGGTCCATTACTACCCACAGGGTGTGTCTGGGTTCTATTTTTTTCTGTATAGCAGAGGTGGCAATACTGCTTTCCCAATCTCATTTGATGTTCAATGTAAAATATTTGTTGCTCGACTTGCAACAATTTATATATATATATATATATATATATATATATATATATATATATATATATATATATATATATATATATATATATATATGTATATATATATATATATATATATATATATATATATATATATATATATATATATATATATATATATATATATATATATATATATATATATTATTAAATATGACCGAAAAAGTAAGATTAATAATTCTAACACGAATTTTCTCAATCTTTCGTACAATACGCTTCACTGTTGGAGGTAAATCAAAAATCACTTCTCCAAAATTAATTTTTATTTCTAGTCTGACGCGACACGGGCGTGTTTCGTAAAACTTATTACATTTTCAAAGACTTCACAAATACACAACTGATTAGAACTTGCGTTTCCCTGATTTTATATCTACATTTGAGTGAGGTGGGAAGGGTGATGTGGCATTACATTTGAGTGAGGTGGGAAGGGTGATGTGGCATTAACACAAGACAGAACACTAGGGGATATTAATAGGGTATTAAAAGTATCAACACAAGACAGAACAGAAACAATGGGTATTGAATAGAAGTGTTTGTAGAAAGACTATTGGTCCATATTTCTTGATGCTTCTATATTGGAGCGGAGTCTAGAGGTGGGTAGAATATAGTTGTGCAATAATTGGCTGTTGATTGCTGGTGTTGACTTCTTGATGTGTAGTGCCTCGCAAACGTCAAGCCGCCTGCTATCGCTGTATCTATCGATGATTTCTGTGTTGTTTACTAGGATTTCTCTGGCGATGGTTTGGTTATGGGAAGAGATTATATGTTCCTTAATGGAGCCCTGTTGTTTATGCATCGTTAAACGCCTAGAAAGAGATGTTGTTGTCTTGCCTATATACTGGGTTTTTTGGAGCTTACAGTCCCCAAGTGGGCATTTGAAGGCATAGACGACGTTAGTCTCTTTTAAAGCGTTCTGTTTTGTGTCTGGAGAGTTTCTCATGAGTAGGCTGGCCGTTTTTCTGGTTTTATAGTAAATCGTCAGTTGTATCCTCTGATTTTTGTCTGTAGGGATAACATTTCTATTAACAATATCTTTCAGGACCCTTTCCTCTGTTTTATGAGCTGTGGAAAAGAAGTTCCTGTAAAATAGTCTAATAGGGGGTATAGGTGTTGTGTTAGTTGTCTCTTCGGAGGTTGCATGGCTTTTCACTTTCCTTCTTATGATGTCTTCGATGAAACCATTGGAGAAGCCGTTATTGACTAGGACCTGCCTTACCCTAAATATATTTATTAATCTTACTTTTTCGGTCATATTTAATAATATATGTCTACAGGAAAGACTGCTACCAAAATATACTAATATATATATATATATATATATATATATATATATATATATATATATATATATATATATATATATATATATATATATATATATATATATATATATATATATATAGTATTATACCTTTGCAATAATGTACCAATGTGTGTATTTTCATAACCCATTTTAAATTCTTGAAAAATATATAACTTCATAGTGAATGCAAGTCAATGTATATTTATTTATTTATTTATTTATTTATTTATATACAAGAAGGTACATTGGGTTAGAGAGAATACATAGCATAGTATTTACAATCTTGTAAAGCCACTAGTACGCGCAGGGTTTCGGGCAGGTCCTTAATCAAACAGATAATTTTAAGTAGGTAAATTCTTGCAGAATTAATAAAATTATAATAGATACATTGCAAGAAAAAAAATGAGATGAGAGAGAGAATAGTAAGTATATTAAAGCTCATTGGTTTATTAAAGCTCTGGTTGATTACATTGACAACTTGATTGGTAATTTAAACAAGATTAACATACACCGTACAGCTGTTTGATAGCACATATAAGAAGACGGCAATGATCACAATGGTAAAGATGTTCGGACTGGGTACATAAAGATAGGGAGATTGGGTAGCAATAGATACAGTGCAATTTTAAAGCAACAAGGTAAAAAAAACTATGCAGATGAGATTAGGTACTTTTTAGTTTTGTTTTTGAATGACGCAAAAGTTGGACAGCTTTTCAATTCATTAGGGAGTGAGTTCCATAGACTGGGTCCGTTTATTTGCATAGAGTGTTTACACAGATTATGTTTGACTCTGGGGATATCAAAGAGATATTTATTTCTGGTGTGGTGATAATGGGTCCTATTACATCTGTCCAAGGAAAGTTTCAGAGCAGGATTTGCGTTTAAGAACAGGGTTTTGTAAATGTAATTGACACAAGAAAATTTATGGAGTGAGATTATGTTTAGCATGTTAAGGGAGTTAAACAAGGGGGCTGAGTGTTGTCTGAAAGCAGAATTTGTTATTATTCTGATAGCAGATGTTTGCTCGATGATGATGGACTTGAGGTGGTTTGCAGTGGTTGAACCCCATGCACAGATACCATAATTAAGATAGGGATAGATTAGTGCACAATATGTTGTCACGTGGAGGTGGTCCGGTCGGGGCTCTGCTAACACTCGGCTGCTAGGGGCTCAAAAGGCCCAAATACTCAGCCCCTCCGACTCCTTGGATTCACCGGAGTCTCCTTGGTCACACAAGAGAGGACCAACAATGCCCACCTCTGCAGGTCTTTGCTTCCACCACAAAGGGGTGCCACTGATTCACCCTGGAAGTCCTTCAGTCAAACACGGGGAAACTGCTGTCAACAGTTCCGGCCTAGACCCGTGGGGGAGTGAAGGAAGACTCAGGCTTACCTTATAACCATAACCTCCCTGAGTCTTGCCTGCCAAACAAAAAAGGTTGCAGGAACTCCTTTCCCGCCTGTCTTCTCTATCTTCTTCTTAGCAAGGTCGCCAGCTGGGATATTATATCTGCACCCCAGCAATGCAGTTCAGTGGGTGTATTATATATTGTTTGTAGCCAGAAGGTTGCTACTCCCATGGATCTGCTACTAGACTGTCGGCCCAGGGTACTCTCCCAGGAAGGTCTGTGTGGCTTTACCTCTCTGTAGCCACTACGTTAATAGTTGCCACCATTCAGGCACCGATACTGATCGGATGGCTATGGGTACACTTTTATGTAAGTCTGTGCTGTCTCTACCACCCTCCAGGCAATAAGAACTGCTATAGAGAACGTAGTGTTCCCTAGGTTGTACTATGATAACCTTCGTGTATGCTCATAGAGGAATATCATAAATGGAAGGCACACTTAAACACAGTGATAAAATGTGTGAATTTACTGATGCAAATTACATGAACACACACACAATCACAAGTAATACATGAATATGGAAATATGGATACTAAGTCTGGAGATCGTCAGCCTCTTCTTCCACGACCTCCAACACTCCTTCAACTGGGCAGGAAGACAGGAGTCCCACACTCTCACAGGAGGGCCTCTTCACCACGTCGGCGCCTCTTCTTCACTGTCCTGCCATCCATACACAATGTCCCCTCTGACAGTCCTGGACACAAGCTGCCTTGCAGCCTATTCTACTATTAAAGTATTAAAGTCCTGCTGCCACATACATAAGTAACTATTGTGGCCTAACTAGCCTACTCACACAAGGGGTAATGGGAGGGAAAATATCTACCTTACATTCCTGGCTCACGACGCCTGTCCCTCGATGGCGTGAGGTTCCCACGCTTCCTTGGGTCGATCCTTGACGATCCAGGACGTTCCACAGGTCCTCAGGTGTCGTGGAGCCTTCGCGTCGTCGCCGTTCCAATCCCTGAGATTCAGCTGCCCCAATCCTGGTTCATCGATGGGCACTGAGCTAATCACTATTTTTCCCACACTCGCCCCTTCCACAAGGCGTTGTTCCTTGTCCTAGGCATGGTGTCGTCCTTCCAAGATTCTCAGTGGATGTGACCCGGTCACAGCTAGGCCTGCCCACCGCACTTTCCAGACCTCACGCCCCAGCGTCGTCGCCGACTATTTTCCAAGTTTGGCACTTCTCTGCTCAATGAACTTGGTTCCTTATTTGCTTCCCAGAAGCGCAGGGTCTCCAATAATTTATGGTGGGGCTGCGATGGATAGTTAATCCACTGAATAAGGCTTGTAGAGCCTCTAATCCTTCAGAGCAGACCGAGGTGCGTCCTGTCGCTTCCAAGGTCGGATCCACTCTGACGTTGGCGCCGCCCGGGGCACTCGGTGACGTCATGGCGGGCCCTGATTGGTCGCCCGCGACCTAAGTCGTCCAATCCGCGATCGGCTAATGTCCCTTCCAAAAGGTCATATCTGCCGTAGGGGATACTCTTTCATTTTATATCAGGGCGCCAATTTCTCCTTATTTACAACTTATAATGTAACTTCCTTCCTTTAACTGGCAGCCGGTCTGGTCGCCACATATGTCAATAGACTCCCTGATCCTCAGAGAATCAGTAGGGAGAGCTGATATGACTCTTTAAGCCGGCAAACGAAAGAAATAGGAGAGGGCACCGTAACAATGTAGAGATGAGAGCAGAGTTAGGTACATAATATCTGATTTTGGAGAGTATCCCAACTGTTTTAGAGACTTTCTTAGTTATGTGTTGTATGTGGGTGCTGAAGTTGAGTCTCTTGTCTAGGAATAGGACAAGAAACTTTCCATCATTTTTATTGCTAATGTTTACATTATCTATCTGAAGCTGAATTGCATTTGTAGATTTGCTTCCAAATAAAATGTAGTAGGTCTTTTCTATGTTAAGTGTTAGTTTATTGGTTGACATCCATAAGTGGACTTTTTTTAGTTCATTATTAACAACATCAGTTAGTGTATGTGGGTTGGGGTTAGAGTAGATGAGGGTAGTGTTGTTCCGAACCATAATGGAAACAGACCCAACTATGGGATGGGTTAACCCAAGTATCGCGTTTCCAAAAGGGTCGCCCATGATGGAAAAGACGAACGCCGAAAGAATATTGTTGAAAACATCTTGATGACTTATTAAACCAAAATTATTTATTATTCAGAAGAAAGACAAAAACGCGATCTATATGTAAAACTTCTACCAGACAAATATTCTAAGTAAAACTGATGATATTTGTAGTTTTATAATAGGGACAGTTTTCATCGCTCGTCGAGCTCGAAAACCGCAGCATTCATTTATTTATGTATTTATTTATTTATTTATGCATATACAAGAAGGTACATTGGGAATGTGAGGATACATAATATGGTAATTACAGTCTTGTAAAGCCACTAGTACGCGAAGCGTTTCAGGCAGGAAATCTCAGAACCATGCCTATTTCACGCAGATTCCTTAATAAACGTAAGAGTTTTATATGTCACAAGAAAGATATAAATATAAGCTTCATTCTAAATACCTTACCATGGGCATATTTAGATTTAAAGCGAAGATACGTGTACTTTTATAATAGCCGAGCTCCGACCCCGGACAGATTGATCGACCGAGCAACTCTCTCTCAGAACAATGTTTATTTCACGTGAATTCGTTAATAAACATATATGTTTTATATGTCTCAAGAAAGGCAGACATGTAAGCTTCACTTTAAACACTTTACCATAGACACATTTAAAGTTCTAATGAAGATACATGTATTTTAAAAATTATGGAGCTCCCACCCCGTACAGACTGAACGACTGAGCAACTCTCTCTCAGATCAATGTTTATTTCACGTAAATTCGTTAATAAACACAAATGTTTTATATGTCTTAAGCAAGATAGAAATAAGAGCTTCATTTTAAATACATTACAATTGACATATTTATAGCTCAAGTGAAGATACATATGTTTTTATAGTAGCGCTCAGTAGCTTGTCGGGCATGGAGTGCAGACGCCTACGCACTTGCCGATATATTGTATAATTAACAAAGATACGCTAATAAAGCCTAAAATCTTATATGCCTCCTGAAAGACCGAGATATGAACATTATTATGATTGCACCAAATGAAATATATCATGTTCGAGAACAAAGTTATATCAATTTTTAATTAAGTTTCGACTCTTGCTCGGGCGAGAGATATGGGGCGACTCTCGCCCCATCTATTGGACATTCTGTCCACTAAAGACCCAAAGCTACTCAAACCCTCCTAGCATTATTTAAGTAATGAAGTAATATGGTATATTTACTCACTATAATGTGGGTGCTGAATGCATAACATGAGAAAACATATATTTACTCCAAACTAATATAATTTCATTATGAAATAAGAAGCATCAAAGGAAGTCGACAGTCCAAGCGTCAATGTTGTGGAGCGACTTATCCAAGATATATCGTTGTTTGGAAAGTGTTTGTTGGCATATCCAGTTGTCGCACTTCTCTGCACAAATTATCACAAATAACATAACTAGCCAGAAAACATTTAACATTTATTAAAAAATATATGTTTGGAAGTTAAATCGACTTCATAGGACAATAGTTTTGTTATATATACTCGTTATTCGTTGACATGCGTTCGCTACTTAAACTACCATGTACTGTACTTATGTAAAATCTCCCATGTCTCTTCGCTCATCTCACCGAACCATACAGGCTCTGTGATATATTGTTAAATTAATTGAGATTCACAAATAAAGCTTATAATTGTATATATTATCAAAAAGGCAGAGCTTAGTTTAGTTCATTTATTATGCGCCCCATACCCATCCTATGAGCGATAGTGTAGTGTTATAGAGGCACATAATGGGCTCAGGGACTGAGCCAGGGACATGGGCTCAGGGACAATTCATATAGCCAAGAAAGTTATAATCTTGATAAGGTAGTTACAAAAGTCATTGCAAATTGTCACATCAACAATAGGCTCGAGATCGACCACAAGTACAGTTTATAATTTAAGCAACTGACATATATGGAGGGCTAGTGTCACAATTGATATGTTTATCCTACACATAACCCCCTCTTCCCCATCCAATGGGCAGCGGTGGATAGGTTACAATCAAGTCGTTTTTGTGTTTTATTCTGAGATTAGATGTTATTGGGTGACGAAAGATATTCATATTTTAAAGAAGGCTTCTTGGCTGATGCTCTCGATTGATGGAAAATATACAACCTTTTGAAAATCAATGTTAGTTTGATCTAGATATTGTAATTAACGAAAGTTAATTACAGTCTCCGTGGTGTAGTGGTAAGACACTCGCCTGGCGTTCCGCGAGCGCTATGTCATGGGTTCGTATCCTGGCCGGGGAGGATTTACTGGGCGCAATTCCTTAACTGTAGCCTCTGTTTAACGCAACAGTAAAATGTGTACTTGGATGAAAAAACGATTCTTCGCGGCAGGGGATCGTATTCCAGGGACCTGCCCGAAACGCTACGCGTACTAGTGGCTGTACATGAATGTAACAACTCTTGTATATATCTAAAAAAAAAAAAAAAAAAAAAAAAGTATTTATGTCATCAGAAAGGTAGGAATATAGGCTACATTTAAAATCTTTTGACATAAATATAAATGAAGTGAAAACGAAAATATATGCGTTTTGATAGTTACTTGATGGCTAGCTCTGAGAGTGTGAAGCCCTGCACACCAGCCAATAAATTGTATAATTAGTTTCCATATATTTTAATTAATCTTAAAAATTTATATGTCCGAAGAAAGGAAGATGTAGACGTTAATGTGACAACATTTAAAAATATATATCTCTTAAGTTAAATAAATAATACCACCTTATCGCCGGTGTCCGGACACATGAAAACTACCTAGGTATCAGTATCCAGCCAGGCGGGGATCACAGGCTGCACAATTCTGATAAACTATGTAATGCACTACTTGTGGTCGATCTCGAACCCATTTATGATGTGACGACTTATAGTGAATTTTGTAACTAGCTCATCAAGATTGTAACTTGCTTAGCTAAATGAATTGTGGGGTTCGGTCCATTTATTTTCTTTCTTTATTTTGCACCCCATAATACCCATCCCGTGGGCGGTGGTGTACAGGGTTACAGAGGCACATAATCGGTTCAGGAACTGAACCCTCTAGTTCGTTTAGCTAAGCAAATAACAAGTCTTTTGACGCTAGTTACAGAATTATTAATGTACACATACTTATGCAAACATGTACATATACATACGTATACATACACATGCATATTTAATCACCTACACAAATACACACATCAGTAATCTTTGTGTCACAAGTGATCAGCAAGAGGCTCACAACAGTCACTATACAAGGCACTTTACATTTATGAGGAGTCGCACAGTTACTAGTCTTGCTCCACACCCACCCAACTGGGCGGCAGCTTTACAGTCATGAGCTCCACACCCACCCAACTGGGCGGCAGCTTTACAGTCATGTGCTGCATACTTACCCAACTGGGCGGCAACTTTACAGTCATGTGCTGCATACTTACCCAACTGGGCGGCAGCTTTACAGTCATGTGCATGCATTACCTACAGGAAGCAAATTTTGGATACTTCGCTAAGTTTTCGGCAGCACATCATTATGAATGAAGTGCTTACACATTTCATGGACACTATTGATGTTGTTATCTTTAAATTCCGCGATTTTTTACATTCCATTATATAATGACGCAAAGTATGCGAATAGTTCTGCTGACAGAGTTTACATTTAGTCAAATCTACATCATCAGGTGTTACAAATTCCCAGAGATACTTGTAGCTGAGCCTAAACCTAGCAGTGATAATTAACATCTAGAAGTCTGCTAACATTATTGGATGACCCATAGACGAGCGATTCATCAAAGTTTATACAATATTGTGAAATTGAGAGTCAGTGCAGTAACATAAATTGGTAAATCATAAATATTGTAAGTTAAGAATCTGATGCATGTGTGTGTGTTGGGGGGGGGGTTATACCCTTGGTAAGCAAGAGTGGAAAGTAACCTTAGACATTCTGCGGTCAATGTGGGGGGGGGGGAGAGGGAGGGTGGGAGAGTCAAATCCACCCTCCAACATCTGGACATAGTACCAGCAACCTCCACAACACTCCATCAGCCTCCAGCTGATGCTTGTAGATGCCTCATCTAACCTCACTTATGTCACACATTAACCTACAGTTCCTGTGATATTTAAACTCCTCATCACAGTGGCGTCTCACCAATATAAACTGTATTGGATTTTGTCCCGAAATAGCTGTATGCTGACTGGACGTTTATGTATGTATGTATGTATGTATGTATGTATGTATGTATGTATGTATGTATGTATGTATGTATGTATGTATGTATGTATGTATGTATGTATGTATGTATGTATGTATGTATGTATGTATGTATGTATGTATGTATGTATGTATGTATGTTTGTATGTATGTATGTATGAATGTATGTATGTATGTATGTATGTATGTGTGTATGTATGTATGTATGTGTGTGTATGTATGTATGTATGTATGTATGTATGTATGTATGTATGTATGTATGTATGTATGTATGTATTATGTGTGTATGTATGTACTCACCTAATTGTGCTTGCGGGGGTTGAGCTTTGGCTCTTTGGTATGTATGTATGTATGTATGTATGCATGTATGTATGTATTTATGTATGTATGTATGTATGTATGTATGTATGTATGTATGTATGTATGTATGTATGTATGTATGTATGTATGTATGTATGTATGTGTGTGTGTATGTATGTATGTATGTATGTATGTATGTATGTATGTATGTATGTATGTATGTATGTACGCATGCATGTATGTATGTATGTGTGTATGTATGTATGTATGTATGTATTCCCAATCACGTTAAAGACTTCCCCTCTATCATCCAATTAAAGAGAAAAACAACTATGTACTAAATAATCAACTCCTTTTAACTTTAATTATGCTGACCTTCCTATCTGTATTCAGACTGTGCCTACCATCATTATAGGTGATTATAACGCTAGGCATAGGAATATGGGTAATTCGCAGTTCAGTAATCGTAACGGCAACCATCTGTTGTCACTATTAGGTAGTCACGATGATGAACAGATTGTGGGTGACCTTGAACCGATGAATATCTACGGGGGTATTCTTGATCTATGTCTCGGTTTCAACGTCTCCCACACCGTGTGCGCCTCGTCAATAGTGCCAGATATGGCGTCTGATCATCTGGGCATATTAGCCACTGTAAGCATTGGAAGCTCTATCCTCCCCAGTGGAGTATTCAAGCGGAAGAGGCTGGCTGTGCCCATCGATCAACGAGACAATCTTGTTGCTCTTGTGTCAGATTGGTGCAGTTCATCTGAGCCTTCATCAGTTGAAGATTTTAACAATGAGCTCACAGGTACTCTCGAGCAGTTTATAGAATCACTTGATTCATCGTCCAGGCCACGTAACCCAAATTACACTGGTCATAGCACTTATGCTTATTATAATGATTCTAAATTGCATGCACTAAAACGCACTGCCAGAATAATTGGACTAGCTTATAGAAGGACCCGCACTGCTGAAATGCTTAAGCTCTTTCAAGCGGCTCTGACTGAGGCCAGGGAACGTATTGTGGAGCTGAGGCAGACAGACTGGGAAACTTTTGTCTCAATTCTCACACGCCACTAAGTCGGGCATGGAAGGATATCAACAAGATCAAAGGGAAAAATGCTGCAGAGATCTCGTACCCTAATCCTCTGCACAGAGCAAATGAGCTTGCTGATGCTTGGGCCACGACTTTCAGCTTTGACAGTCTTCCTCTACCCTCACAGAATGAGTTAAATAATAGATATACTGATAGGGCAAGGCTCCTTGACTTCATGCTTCATCAAGAGGATGACTGTGACATGCTTTTTACTGAATACAAACTAGATTCTGCTCTACATATTGGCAAAGCTACATCACCCGGGGAGGATGGAGTTACTTACGGCATACTGCTTATGCTTCTGTTAGTTCCAGGGAATCACTTGCTTCAGTTGTATAATATGAGCTATGTAACTGGGGAGCTTCCTAAGTCATGGACCAACAGTGTTATTATTCCCATTCCTAAACCTCACCAGCCGAGTGCTTTTCGCCCAATCTCCCTCACTAGTTGTCTCTATGTCTTGAGAGGATGGTTCTCAACCGTCTCCTTTACAAAATTAATAATATGTTGTCTCCCCAGATATATGGCTTTACGCATGGAAAGAGTGTACGTCACTGTATTACCACATTCCTCACCCTGCATACTTATAGGTCATATACCACTTTCCTAGATCTTAAGTCAGCCTTTGACATTGCTAACCCACACGTCATTCTGAGCGAACTTGCTAAAATGAATGTTGGAGGATGGCTTCTACGGTGGATAAGAGGCTATCTATCCAACAGGAAGTCATCTGTACTGTTCCAAGGGCATAGGCATGTAACGAGAGATTTTGAACTTGGGACTCCACAGGGAGGTGTCCTCAGTCGTACTCTGTTCAATGTGTTAATCAATGCACTTTTAAACTTAGTAACTAGAAGGTCCAGCGAACACATCATTAGCTATGTGGATGATATACTGATCCACACCAATGGGTATACCAACACCCAAAATGTTCTGAACTCTGTATTGTACACATGTCAGGAACTAGGCTTAGTCATCTCAGTAGAGAAAACAAAGATCCTGAACCGACACCCACCCAGACGGATGTGGGGCCGTTCGCAAAATGCAGTTGGATGATGGCTCTCTGCTCGACTATGTTACCAGATACAAATACCTGGGCTTGAGGTTCTACTGTACCGCAATGTTTTAGCCAGACTGGGTCGCCAATATAGAGAGAGGCTCCGTGCTCTCAAGGCTGTAGCAGGTTGTGGCAGGCAAACACAACTGTACCGTACAGTGTTATATATTTATTTCAGTTTGAACAATTTTTAACATTAAAAGATAAATTCTTTAATTGGTTGAAATTGGTTTTAACATTCGAAATCTAATTTGTTGATGTTAAATAATATAAGGTTCAAATTTATTAACATACATACTTTAAAAACTATTTCTATTTGATACCAACAGTATCACGTTAAGAGAAGCGTCTCGCCTTGCTAACCCAAATATAAAATATATAAATAAACGGTGCAACTGTACTGGTATCTGCAGTACAAATATATGTCCCTATTTAAAGAAAAAATAAACTGCACCAATCACTGACACTCCTCACACCAATGCAACAATAAGGAGAGTGATAACAGTGCTTCACATTCGACAATGTTAAATTATTTAACAGATGACGAGATAATGAACATTGGAACAAATGTACCGCTCTCTGACCTTCATATAAAATCTACATGTGACCTCATGAAACTGTGCCAAGCGTAGAAGGCCTTCATGACCCAGCGTTGTAGCGGGACCTCTCCTGGCCAGTTACAATTGGTGAATTTACTCAAATTATTCACGTTGATGGTTGTCACTGGGTCACCGTTTCCAACATTGGAGTAACAGGACAAATTAACATATACGACACCAGGCATAAATTACCATCCAAATCTACTGCAGTTATCTTGTGTGCTCTTGCTAATTGCCAGGATAATAAGCTGATATGCAATATAATGAATGTCAGCAGACACAGGGACTCAAGTATGAGTGGGGTATATGCTGTGGCGTTTGCTGCATCACTTGCAAGTGGTGTATATCCGGTGAACCTCGTATGATGTGCCGAATATGAGAACATCTTCAAGAGAACTTTAAAGGAAAGTGTCTCATCTCATTCCCTGCAGCTCAGACACTGAGAAGAAAAGGAATCATCCGGTCATGCTCGATGGAAGTGTACTGCATTTGCAGAAAGCCAAATGATTTGAAGCTGATGGTATGCTGTGACCGTTGCAATATTTGGCACCATGGATCATGTGTAGGTGTTACAGAATGTAATGATGATTCGTGGATTTGTTTCTTGTGCGCTAGCAAGTTGTGAATTATAATTTAAAATACTTAATTAATACATTATTATTATTATTATTATAACCTTACCAAATGCTTTGCTGAATCAAATAATGTTATTACTTTCAATGTGTTACAATAGTATAATTAAGTGCTGCAAGTGTCAGGTCTTTTATATAGTCGGTATTTGTTATATTCTGTACTCTTTTTATGTTATTTAAATTTCAAATAGAAATAGTTTTTAAAGTATGTATCTTAATAAATTTGAACATTATATTATTTAACATCAACAAATTAGATTTCGAATGTTAAAACCAATTTCAACCAATTAAAAGATTTATCCTTTAATGTTAAAAATTGTTCAAACTGAAATAAATATATAACACTGTACGGTACAGTTGTGTTTAATTATGTTTTGCGATTCCTTTGGAAAAAGTATTTGTGCACCAAGTACTACTAGGTCATTATGAGATATGCTGAATGTTGTCAATATACCATCTGAATACGCTTCACTTTGCGTTAATCATTGAACGTCCTAATGATTAAGGTCCCCAAAAGGACTTAATCAAACCTCAGTGGATATTTTTACTCTCCCTCTCTCTCTCTCTCAGAGCATCCCCTTATGTGTTGTATGTGGGTGCTGAAGTTCAGTCTCTTGTCTATGTATCGGTGAAGGAGCTTTCCATAATTGTTATTGCTAATATTTACTTGTAATACTGGGTATACATCCAGTCCAGTGTTCTAACCCTCGACCGCGGCGAGGGTAAGCCGCGGTCGTATGGTCTGAAAGCCATAAATATATGCAATGGGGGTGGGCGAGGGTGGATAACGTTTCCTCTTCAAGCACGCGCACACAAATGAACTATGTTACTTAACTGGAAGCACTCGTACAACATAATTTTCACGATTTCTCAGGATTATTATACTTCTTACCAGTATATATACAGTATAGTACCTACGAGGTTCTCTTCAATGATATCTAAGATAATTAAAAGAACTCAAGTAAACTACTGTGGAAATGTGCAGGACAAACATATCAATTGTGACACTAGCTCTCCACATATGGCATTTGCTTAATTTAGAAACTGTACTTGTGGTCGATCTCGAACACATGTTGTTGATGTGACGATGTGTTATGAATTTTGTGGCTAGCTCCTCAAGATTGTAACTTGCTTAGATAAATAAATTGTGTGTTCAGTCCCTGAACCCATTATGTGATAAATTAACTAAACTAAAAACTATAGTATTGCGACGAAACCTGAACTGCATGATGTAAATAGGGATTAACCAGAAAAAGAGATATAGGAGAAGAATAACACCAGGTAACTGTAAAGCTACCGCCCAGCTGGGTGGGTGTGGAGCAAGACTAGTAACTGTGCGACTCCTCATAGATGTAAAGTGCCTTGTATAGTGACTGTTGTGAGCCTCTTGTTGAATCACTTATGACACAAAGATTACTGATGTGTGTATTTGTGTGGGTGATTAAATATGTATGTGTATGTATATCTGTATACGTATGAATATGTACATGTATGCATAAGTATGTGTACATTAATAATTTTGTAACTAGCGTCAAAAGATTGTTGTTTGCTTAGCTAAACGAACTAGAGGGTTCAGTTCCTGAACCGATTATGTGCCTCTGTAACCCTTTACACCACCGCCTACGGGATGGGTATTATGGGGTGCATAATAAAGAAAGAAAATAAATGGACCGAACCCCACAATTCATTTAGCTAAGCAAGTTACAATCTTGATGAGCTAGTTACAAAATTCACTATAAGTCGTCACATCATAAAAGGGGTCGAGATCGACCACAAGTAGTGCATTACATAATTTGTCAGTATTGTGCAGCCTGTGATCCCCGCCTGGCTGGATACTGATACCTAGGTAGTTTTCATGTGTCCGGACACCGGCGATAAGGTGGTATTATTTATTTAACTTAAGAGATATATATTTTTAAATGTTGTCACATTAATGGCTAATGCAAAACAAAATGCAAGAAAACTTGCTTAAATTGCAATATTATGCGATATTCTGAAATTTGAAGGCCAAATCACATATGTGATACGATACTACATGAAATAGTATCGAAATATTGGTAAAAACGAATATATATACGTAATATCACACTACATAAAAAACGTGAAAAAAGCCACTATTTTACCATATTTGTGGATTTTAACTTCAAATCATAGAGCGAGGTTTCGTATTATTTAGATCCAAGAAAAGACATATGACAATGTTGTTTCCAACACAAATGATAAAAGTCAATGTGTTTTCATTAGAATTAACTAAAATGTTCCTTATTTTCCGTTTATATTACCGATGGAAGATGTACACGTAAAACCGCTCTATTCCGGCTGAAACGTCTATATATGCAATAAAAACCGAACTTCTCCCCTTTTCAATATCTTACTCAGTATTTTAACGAAAAACAAATAGATGATTGAAAATGAAGTATTTAAGGTTATTATCTAATCAATTGCGTTCTTAAAATCGTTGAAAAATGGCAATATATTGCCTAAATCGTTGATATTTGGTTTAATTCACATAATGGAAAAGATGATGATAAACGTCAAGATATTGCTAAATATGATGATTTTTAGTTCAAAACAAAATGCAAGTAAACTTGCTTAAAAACGCAATAAAAGGCAAAAACTGAGATTAGTAGGCCAAATCACATATCGTGTGAAAACTTGAGGTAGTATCGAAATATTAGTAAATTCGAATATTTTTACTTAAATTCACACAATACGAAAAACGTGAAAAAAGTCCCTATTACCATATTCGAGGACTCTCTAGTTTAAATCATAAACTATTTTTAGATCATTAATAAAGCATATGGAAATGTTGTTTCCAATACAAACTATGAAAATCAATATGTTTTCATTAATATTACCTAAAATTTTCGGAATTTTCCGGTTATAATACCGAAAGAAGATGTAGAAGTACATACGTTCTAGTACGGCTGAAACGTTGAAACATACAATAATAACAAGATTTCTCTCCTAATCAATATTTTATTCACTATTTGAACTAGGTACTAATTGATGATTGAAAATAAAGTATTTAATGTGAGTTTTTAATCAATTACGTGTTTGCAACATACATGTCGTAAATTTAAGGAATAAATAAACCCTAAAATTCTTAAAATCGTTTTAAACGGCAAAATTTTGCATAAATCGTTTATATTTGATTCACATCACATAATGGAAAAGATGATGATAAATGTCAAAATATTGCTAAATATGATGATTTTCAGTACAAAATAAAATACAAGAAAACTGGCTTAAAAATGCAATAATATGTGAAATTCTGAGATTAGTAGGCCAAATCACATATCGTGTGTCAAAACTTGAGGTAGTATCAAAATATTAGTAAATTCGAATATTTTTTCCTATATTCACACAATGCAAAAAACGTGAAAATAGTCTCTATTATTCGAGGATTTAATTTTATATCATAAAGTGTTTTTAGATCATTAATATGGCAAATGTTTTTTCTATTTCAATTTTTCTAATCTATTTCTAATTAGTTACTTATTTCTATTAGCATTTCTAATCAATTACGATTAGAATTTCTAATCAATTACGTGTTTGCAACATTAGAGCACATTTAATTTCTTGCATTTTGTTTTCAACTAAAAATTATCAAATTTAGCAATATTTTGACGTTAATCATCGTGTATTTCTTTATGTGATTTACATCAAATATTAACGATTTAAGCAAAATTTTGCCGTTTTAATGATTTTAAGAATTTTCAGTTTATTGTCATTCATTCTTTAAATGTACGATATGTATGTTGCAAACACGAGATTGATTGTTAATTCACATTAAATTCTTTATTTTTAATCATCAATAAGTAATAAGTTCAAATAGTGAGTAATTTTTAATTTTTATTTAATTAAATTAATTTACTCACTATTAATTTAATTTAATAGTGAGTAATTTAATTTTTAGTTAATTTTAATGAAAACATTGATTTTTATAGTTTGCTTTGGAAACAACATTTCCATGTGCTTTATTAATGATCTAAAAACACTTTATGATTTAAACTAGAGAGTCCTCGAATATGGTAATAGGGACTTTTTTCACGTTTTTCGTATTGTGTGAATTTAAGTAAAAATATTCGAATTTACTAATATTTCGATACTACCTCAGGTTTTCACACGATATGTGATTTGGCCTACTAATCTTACAATTTCGCATATTATTGCGTTCTTAAGCAAGTTTACTTGCATTTTGTTTTGAACTAAAAATCATTATGTTTAGCAATATTTTGACGTTTATCATCATCTTTTTCATTATGTGAATTAAACCAAATATCAACGATTTAGGCAATATATTGCCATTTTTCAACGATTTTAAGAATTTTCAGTTTATTGTTGTTAATTCCATATATATAGGATATGTATGTTGCAAACACGAAATTTATTGGAAATTCACATTAAATACTTTATTTTCAATCAAGCACTAGTACCTTGTTCAAATAGTGAGTAAAATATTGAATAGGAGAGACATCCGGTTTTTATTGCAAATTGGGACGTTTCAGCAAGATTAAAGCGCATTTACTTCTCATATTCTTTCGGTAATATAAACTGAAAATCACGAAAATTTTAGTTACTTTAAATGAAAACACATTGATTTTTATAGTTTGTGTTGGAAACTACATTTTCATATGCATTATTATTGATCTAAATAACACTAATCCTCATTCTATGATTTGAACTAAAAATCATTGAATATGGTAATAAAGAGGCTTTTTTCACGTTTTTCGTTTTGTGTGAATTTAAGTAAAAATATTCGAATTTACTAATATATCATTACTACGTCAAGTTTTCACACGATATGTAATTTGGCCTACTAATCAAAGATTTTCACATATTATTGCGTTTTTAAGCAAGTTTTCTTGCATTTTATTTTGTACTAAAAATCATCATATTTAGCAATATTTTGACGTTTATCATCATCTTTTCCATTATGTGATTTAAACCAAATATAAACGATTTAGACAAAATTTTTGCCGTTTTCAACGATTTTAAGAATTTTAGGGTTTATTTATTCCTTAAATATACGACATGTATGCTGCAAACACGTAATTGATTAAAAACTCACATTAAATGTAAACAGACAATGTAAACATTAGCAATAAAAATGATGGAACGTTTCTTGGCATATTCCTAGACAAGAGACTCAACTTCAGTACCCACATACAACACATAACTAAGAAAGTCTCTAAAACAGTTGGTATACTCTCCAAAATCAGATATTATGTTCCTAACTCTGCTCTCATCTCTCTATATTATGCACTAATCTATCCCTATCTCAACTGTGGTATCTGTGCATGGGGTTCAACCATTGCAAACCACCTCAAGTCCATCATCACCCAGCAAAAATCTGCTATCAGAATAATATCAAATTCTGCTTTCAGACAACACACAGCCCCCTTGTTTAACTCCCTAAACATGCTAAACATAATCTCACTCCACAAATTCTCTTGTGTCAACTACATTTACAAAACCCTGTTCTTAAATGCAAATCCTTGTCTGAAACTCTTCCTGGACAGATGTAATAAGACCCATTATCACCACACCAGAAATAAATATCTCTTTGATATCCGCAGAGTTAAACTTAATCTGTGTAAACACTCTATGCAAATAAAGGGACCCAGTTTATGGAACTCACTCCCTACTGAATTGAAAAGCTGTCCAACTTTTACATCATTCAAAATCAATACTAAAAAGTACCTAATTTCATCTTCATAGTTTTTCACTTTTTGCCTTAAAATTGCACTGTATCAATTGCTACCCAATCTCCTAACCTTTATGTTCCCATTTTGAACATCTTTACCATTGTGATCATTGCTGTTTTCTTATGTGCTGCCAATCTGTTGTATGGTGTTTATAAATCTTGTTTATCTGTATCTTTTGCTACCCAGTCTCCCAATCTTTATGTACCCATTCTGAACATCTTTACCATTGTGATCATTGCTGTCTTATATGTGCTGTCAATCTGCTGTATGGTGTCTATTAATCTTGTTTAAATTACTAATCAAGCTGTCAATGTAATCAATCAGAGCTTTAATATAACAATGTGCTTTAATATACTTACTTATCTCTCCCATCTCATTTTTCTCTTGTAATGTATCTTTATCATTTATCAATTCTGATTGAAATTACCTACTTAAAATTATCTGCTAGATTAAGGACCTGCCCGAAACGCTGCGCGAACTAGTGGCTTTACAAGAATGTAAATACTGTTCTATCCAATGTATTCTTACAAACCCAATGTACCTTCTTGTATATATATAAATAAATAAATAAATAAAGAAATAAATAAATAGATAAATACTTTATTTTCAATCATCAATTAGTACCTAGTTCAATTAGTGAATAAAATATTGATTAGGAGAGAAATCTTGTTTTTATTGTATGTTTCAACGTTTCAGCCGTACTAGAGCGCTTCTTCTTTCAGTAATATAAACGGAAAATCACGAAAATTTTTGTTAATTTTAATGAAAACATATTGATTTTTAAAGTATTTTATTTTATAGTTTGTATTGGAAACAACATTTCCATATGCTTTATTAATGATCTAAAAACACTTTATGATTTAAACTAAAAATCCTCGAATATGGTAATAGAGATTTTTTCGCGTTTTTCGTATTGTGTGAATTCAAGTAAAAATATTCGAATTTACTCATTATTCTATACTACCTTAAGTTTTCACACGATATGTGATTTGGCTTACTAATCTCAGAATTTCGCTTAGTATTGTGTTTTTAAGCACGTTTCCTTGCATTTTGTTTAACTAAAAATTATTGAATTTAGCAATATTTTGACGTTTATCATCATATTTTCAATTATGTGAATTAAACCAAATATCAACGATTTATGCAATATTTTTCAGTTTTTCAACCATGGTAAGAATTTTCAGTTTATTTGTTGTTAATTCGTCATATATACGATATATATGTTGCAAACACGAAATTGATTGGAAATTCACATTAAATACTTCATTTTCAATCATCAATAAGTTCCTAATTCAAATAGTGATTAAAATATTGATTAGGAGAGAAATCCTGTTTTTATTGCATATTTCAACGTTTCAGCCGGATTAGAGCGCATTTACTTGTACATCTTCTTTCGGTAATATAAGCGGAAAATCACGAAAATTGTAGTTAATATTTATGAAAACACATTGATTTTTATAGTTTGTATTGATTTGCCTTATTAATGATCTAAAACACTATGATTTAAACTAAAAATCCCCGAATGTGGTATTAGGGACATTTTTCACGTTTTTCGCATTGAGTGAATTTAGGTAAAAATATTGGAATTTACTAATATTTCGATACTACCTCAAGTTTTCACACGATATGTGATTTAGCCTACTAATCTCAGAATTTCGCTTATTATTGCGTTTTTAAACAAGTTTCTTGCATTTTGTTTTGAACTAAAAATAATCGAATTTAGCAATATTTTGACGTTAATCATCATCTTTTTCTTTATGGTTTTTAATCCAAATATTAACGATTTAGGGAAATTTTTGCCGGTATAACGATTTTTAAGATTTTTCAGTTTATTGTTTTTCATTCCTTAAATATTCGATATGTATGTTGCAAACACGAAATTGATTGGAAATTCACATTAAATACTTTATTTTCAATCATCAATAAGTTCCTAGTTCAAATAGTGAGTAAAATGTTGATTAGGAGAGAAATCCTGTTTTTTGCATATTTCAACGTTTCAGCCAGATTAGAGCGCATTTACTTGTATATCTTCTTTCGGTAATATAAACTGAATATCACGAAAATTTTAATGAAAACACATTGATTTTTATGGTTTGTATTGGAAACAACAATTTTATTTGCATTATTATTTATCTAAATAATACTAAACTGCACTCTATGATTTGAACAAAAAATCATAGAGGCTTAATATAAAATAGAGGCTTATCATAAAACCAATATAGAGGCCAATATATTCAATATTGAAACCAATATATTCACGTTTTTCATATTGTGTTAATTTAAGTAAAAATATTCGAATATACTAATATTTCATTACTTCCTCAAGTTTCACACGATATGTGATTTGGCTGCTAACCTCAGAATTTCGCATATTATTTTAATCAAGTTTTCCTGCGTTTTGTTTTTTTAACTGAAATTCATCAAATATAGCAACATTTTGACGTTTATCTTTTTTTCCTTCCTTTAGTGATTTAAACTAAATATCATCGATTTAGGCAATATTTTCCCGTTTTTCAACGATTCTAAAAATTTCAGTTTATTGTTATTTATTCCTTATATATATTTTTTTCACGTTTTTCGTATTGTGTGAATTTATGTAAAATCGTTTGAATTAACTAATATTTCGATACTTCCACAAGTTATCACACGATATGTGATTTGGCCTACTAACCTCAGAATTTTGCCTATTATTGAGTTTTTAAACAAGTTTTCTTGCATTTTGTTTCGAACTAAAAATTATCAAATTTAGCAATATTTTGACGTTAATCATCGTCCTTTTCTTTATGTGATTTACACCAAATATTAACGATTTAAGCAAAATTTTGCCGTTTTAACGATTTTAAGAATTTTCAGTTTATTGTCATTCATTCTTTAAATATACGATACGTATGTTGCAAACACGAAATTGATTGTTAATTCACATTAAATACTTTATTTTTAATCATCAATAAGTAATAAGTTCAAATAGTGAGTAAAATATTGATTAGGAGAGAAATCCTGTTTTTATTGCATTTATGAACGTTACAGCCGGATTAGAGCGCATTTACTTGTACTTATTCTTTCGGTAGTATAAACGGAAAATCACAAAAATTTTAGTTAATATTTATGAAAACACATTGATTTTTATAGTTTGTATTGGAAACAACAATTTTAAACGGTATTGGAATTTTTTTTTAGTTAATTTTAATGAAAACATATTGATTTTTATAGTGTAAATTGGAAACAACATTTCCACATGCTTTATTAATGATCTAAAAACACTTTATGATTTAAACTAGAGAGTCCTCGAATATGGTAATAGGCACTTTTTCACGTTTTTAGTATTGTGTGAATTTAAGTAAAAATATTCGAATTTACTAATATTTCGATACTACCTCAAGTTTTCACACGATATTTGGCCTACTAATCTCACAATTTCGCATATTATTGCGTTTTTAAGCAAGTTTACTTGCATTTTGTTTTGAACTAAAAATCATTATATTTAGCAATATTTTGACGTTTATCATTATCTTTTCCATTATGTGAATTAAACCAAACATCAACGATTTAGGCAATATATTGCCATTTTTCAACGATTTTAAGAATTTTCAGTTTATTGTTATTAATTCCATATATATCGGATATGTATGTTGCAAACACGAAATTTATTGGAAATTCACATTAAATACTTTTTTTTCAATCAAGCACTAGTACCTAGTTCAAATAGTGAGTAAAATATTGAATAGGAGAGATATCCGGTTTTTATTGCAAATTGGAACGTTTCAGCCAGATTAGAGCGCATTTACTCCTACATCTTCTTTCGGTAATATAAACTGAAAATCACGAAAATTTTAGTTAATTTAAATGAAAACACATTGATTTTTATATTTTGTGTTGGAAAGAACATTTTCATTTGCATTATTATTGATCTAAATAACACTAAACCTCATTCTATGATTTGAACTAAAAATTATTGAATATTTTAATAAAGAGGCTTTTTTCACGTTTTTCGTTTTGTGTGAATTTAAGTAAAAATATTCGAATTTACTAATATATCATTACTACCTCAAATTTTCACACTATATGTGATTTGGCCTACTAACCTCACAATTTCGCATATTATTGCGTTTTTAAGCAAGTTTTCCTGCATTTTGTTGTTTGAACTAAAAATCATCAAATTTAGCAATATTTTGGTTACATTCAACACCTGTGGATCAAGCTCATTTTTTTGGAACAAAGAAAATCAAACAAAAATAAATTTTGCATTATCAGAAAGAATTTATTTACACAAGTAAATACGTGTCTGGTGTTTGTAGACGTGAGTGTTTGTTCCAATTGTTCTTCATTCACTTTGACAGAATAATTATACTGTATTCACATTCATCATTGGCATGGATGATAAATGATTCGGCATTGATGTGACAAAAATATTATTATATCTGAAAATGTAAATAAAAATATTTACTCAACCAAACTTTAATCGCTATATATTTCGTTTGTTTTTGGTTATTGATCGTTATATAAAAACACGTTAGCATAATAATATTATTGTATGTGGCATAGTTAATTTTGATAAAAATAATTAATTTGGTCATCATAACACCAAATATAAATTTTCTTCTTGGTTTCTATGTAAAATATCGTAAAATAATATTGACCTGACATTTTGAGCGCTAATGAATGATCGTAAACTGATCGTGCTCTTGGTACAGGGCTGAGTTGTCCCAGTAAATCAGTTATAACCACTAAAAAAATATTACAATGAAGTCAAGATCTAAATTAGAATCAAGCTGGATTTATGTATTATCTAATAGTATTTTATATTACTAATTATTACCTGCAAATCACTTATCATTTGCCTCTACAGCTTTAACTTATAGAAGTTTTGACATTTAACATTACTTATTTAAGTGAACGTACGACCTATTCTTGGATGTGCACTTGCAGGTCCATCATAGATAATGTTTAACACATCTGGTATTAGTTTAACACATCTAGTATTAATACTGCTGCGACTACTAACTCACACCACTCTCTAGGGGGTCCCTAGCTTGACTATCTTACACAGTAAATGGTCCATCATCACTAACTCTGTCAATGGTACTGGAGGTTTGTGAATCAGGCGAGTATCTTGCTTAGTCAGAACCTTAAAGATGGGTGACTACAAAGGGTCTTGTCTCTGTTCCATCTCAACTTCTGTGGCATCTAATGATGGATAATCTACATGAATTGCAGCTACTGAACCAGATAAAGCATCAACATCAACATTTGGTTTTCTTGGAATGAAAAATCGATCAACCCACCCCTACCTACCGACCCCAGACACAGCCTGTCCCCACCCAACCCATGCCCGCATGCCCAACCCAGCCTCATCCCCTCCTCACCTATCCACCCCAGCCTCAACCCATCCCCACCTTGCCACAACCTATCCCTACCCAACCCCAACCCATTTACCCACTCCAGCCTGAACCCACCCCAGCCACAGCCTATCCCCCCCAATCCATGCTCGTATTTCCACCCCAGCCTCAACCCATCCCCACCTACCCACACCAGCCACAACCTATCCAAACCCAATCTTATCTCCCTCAACCTCTACTTGTATACACGCCCCCTCAACCCCTTCCCACCCACACGCCCTTCCCTCAACCCCAGGGAAAGTGACTGGGAGAATGGGGACCCACAAGAAGGTGCGTATACATGGAAAGCTAAACTCATGTAAGTGGCAACAAGGAACTTTCTGAGCCAACATGTCAGGAAACCCACGAGAATGAGAGGCAATGACGAACCAGCTAGACTCGACCTGATATTCACTTTGAATGAGTCATAAATAAGAGAAGTCAAATTTAAAGCCCCCACAGGAATGAGTGACCACAGTGTATTGACATATGGGTATCTAGAGGAGGCAGGGAAAACCTATCCAAGGATAGGATCGGAGGGGAAAAGACTGAACCACCGAAGAGGAAAATATAATGAGATGAGGAACTTTCTAAGGGGAATACCATGGGGAAACAGAACTCAGAGAGAAGAATGTACAGGATATGATGGACTATGTCACCCAGAAATGCCACGAAGCTGTACATATATTTATCCCAGTCCAGAAGGAAAAAAATGAAAAGTATCAGAAGAATCCATTGTTGAATCAGGAATGTAAGGTAGCGAAGCATTTGAGTAAAAGAACATGGAGAAACTACAGGAGTAACAGAACACCAGAGAGCAGGGAGAGATACCAGAAGGCACAAAATGAGTACCTCAGAGAGAGAAGAGAAGCGGAGAGACACTATGAAAATGACATCACAAGTAAAGCTAACATCCAACCAAAACTGCTCCACAGCCAAATCAGGAGAAAAACAGCGGTGAAGGAAAAAGTGATGAAACTGAGAAAAGTGGAAAATAGATACACAGGGAATGACAAGGAGGTGTGTGAAGAACTCAACACTCAACAAGAGATTCCAAGAGGACTTCACAAAAGAACAAGGAGAAGCCCCTGTGCTAAATGAGGAGGACCTTGGTTCAACCAAGCAACCTTGGAGGATTTTGACCTCACCAGTGATTAGGTCAAAATGAATCTGTTGCAGCTGAATGTGACAAAGACTGTTGGGCCTGAAATAATCTCACCATGGATTCTAAATGAAGGTGCAGAAGCACTAAGTGTGCCACTCTCTACGATGTATAACAGGTCACTGGAAACAGGAGACCTACTGGAAAGCTGGAAGACAGCTAATGTAGTCCCAATATACGAAAAGGGTGACAGGCAAGAGACACTGAACTACAGGCTAGTTTCCCTAACTTGTATACCATGCAAGGTGATGAAGAATATTGTTAGGAAAAGTCTCGTAGATCATCTGGAGGAAAAAAAGCTTTGTAACACACCACTAACATGGGTTCAGAGATGGTAAATCGTGCCTCACAGGATTAATTTAATTGTAGGACCAAGCAACACAAATTAGGCAAGAAAGAGAAGGGTGGGCAGAATGCATTGTCTTGAACTGTCAGAAAGCCTTTGACACATTACCTCACAAAAGGCTATTACAAAAGTTAGAGTAACAAGCAGGAGTACAATAGAAGGTGCTCCATTGGATAAGGGAGTATCTAAGCAACAGGAAAAAACGAGTAACTGTGAGGGGAGGACACATCAGAGTGGCGAGATGTCCCCAGAGGGGTTCAACAGGACTCTGTACTTGGACCTATCCTTTCTCTGATATATGTAAACTATCTTCCAGAGGGTATAGACTCATTCTTCTCCATGTTTGCTGATGATGCAAAAATTATGAGAGAAAACACGACAGATGATGATAGACAGAGACGATCTGGACAAGCTGGAGGAATGGTCTAGAAAATGGCTACTAAAGTTCAACTAAGGACATTGTAAAGTACTGAAATTAGGGTAAGGAAGAAGAAGTCTGAACACAAGGTACCATCTAGGAGATGAAATCCTGCAAGTCAAAAAGAGAGAAAGATCTGGGGGGTTGATATCACACCGAACCAGTCCCCAAAGCCCCACATCAAGAGGATATCATCAGCGGCAAATGCTAGACTGGCCAACATAAGAACCGCCTTTAGAAACTTATGTAAGGGATCATTCGGGACCCTGTATACAACTTATGGCAGACCAATCCTGGAATATCCAGCTCCAACTTGGACTCCATACCTAGTTAAACACAAGACAAAGTTAGAAAAGATTCAGCGGTATGCCACCAGCCTTGTCCCGAAACTGAGAGGTATGAGCTACGAGGAAAGGCTAAAGGAGCTAAAACTCACGTCCCTGTAAGACAGAGGAGTAAGGGGAGACATGATATCCACCTACAAAATTATGAGGAGAATTGACAGGGTGGAGAAAGAGAAACTCTTCAGCACCGGTGGAACACGAACAAGGAGACACAGGTGGAAACTTAATACCCAAATAAGCCACAACGATATTAGAAAGATTTTTTCATTGTCAGAGTAGTTAACAAATAGAATGCACTAGGAAGTGATGTGGTGGAGGCAGACTCCATACACAGTTTCATATAGAGCTATGATAGAGCCCAGTAGGCTCAGGAATCTATATACCATTTGATTGACAGTTGAGAGGCGGAACGAAAGAGCCAAAGCTCAGCCCCAGCAAGCACAACTAGGTAAGTACAACTAGGTGAGTACACACACAAACACACACACACACACACACACACATTTAATAGGTGAGTACACACACACACACATTTAATAGGTGAGTACACACACACACAAAGGTGTGTGTGTGTGTGTGTGTGGCACTGAATTACAGGCCAGTGTCCTTAACTTGTATACCATGTGTGAAAATGTTCCAGGAGGTCTTTACAATAGAACAGGGAGAAGTCACGGTGCTAAGAGATGCAAATCTTCAAGGTCATCTGGTCAGCAAACCAGATGACCTTGAAAAGGTTCGAAATTACAAGAGATGAGGTCAAGAAGCACCTATTGGAGCTGGATGTGAGAAAAGCTGTTGGGCCGGACGGAATCTCGCCATGGGTATTGAAAGAGTGTGCAGGAGCACTTTGCATGCCACTCTCCATAGTGTATAGTAAGTCACTGGAAACGGGAGACCTACCAGAAATATGGAAGACTTCTAATGTAGTACCAATATACAAAAGGGGTGACAGACAAGAGGCACTGAACTACAGGCCAGTGTCCTTAACTTGTATACCATGCAAGGTGATGGAGAAGATTATGAGAAAAAACCTAGTAACACATCTGGAGAGAAGATACTTCGTGACAACCCATCAACATGGGTTCAGGGAGGGTAAATCTTGCCTTACAGGCTTGATGGAATTCTACGATCAGGTGACAAAGATTAAGCAAGGAAGAGAAGGATGGGCGGACTGCATTTTTTTGGACTGTCGGAAAGCCTTTGACACAGTACCCCATAAAAGGTTGATGCATAAGCTGGAGAAACAGGCAGGAGTAACTAGTAGGGCTCTCCAGTGGATAAGGGAGTACCTAAGCAATAGGAAGCAGAGAGTTACAGTGAGGGGTTAGATCTCAGAATGGCGTGAATTCAACAGTGGAGTCCCACAGGGCTCTGTACTCGGACCTATTCTGTTTCTGATATATGTAAATGATCTCCCAGGGGGTATAGACTCATTTCTATCAATGTTTGCTGACGACGCCAAAATTATGAGAAGGATTAAGACAGAGGAGGACAGCTTGAGGCTTCAAGAAGACCTGGACAAGCTGCAGGAATGGTCGAACAAATGGCTGTTAGAGTTTAATCCAAGCAAATGTAATGTAATAAAGATAGGGGTAGGAAGCAGGAGACCAGATCAACCCGTTCTCACACAAGACAGCACATATATGACTTAATGCTTAAAGTCAATATGTTGAATATGAATTAGTAAATATGTGATATATTCCCAGTTACTTTTTTTACCAAGGCCCAAACTCTTCCTCACGTACCAATTTACGTCTCACAGTACCCGTCCGTCAACATAGATAGCAGAATATTCGTGATTGGTTCAATTATAAGGAAAATTGTAGTTTTCAGGTCCCACATGGGTTGTGAAATTTTCCTACTATTGTCCATGCTCTTAGAATATTACAGATCAGCTACTTCCTATTGAAGGCTCGTAGTTTTGTTGTGAGAAATATTAGTTGTTCTTAGTAAATTATAATAAGCACTATAAATTATTACATAGAATAACAGTCCTTCACCAATCAATATTATATACCATAGTTTGTGCTTTACAAATCTTTAAAGGATGTTTTGTAGGAACGCTAACAGAAAACGATGTTACATTTGAATGTCTATGGGGTAAACTACTGCAAACAGGACGGTATTGTGTCTACTATACCAACTAATAGCTAGGATGGGTATATTGTCACCTACCGCCTGTTAGGTGGGAAAGGGGTTCAATACCACCCACAGGATGGGTATGAGGGTCACATCCACCCACAGGATGAGTATGGGGATCACATCCACCCACAGGAAGGGTATGGGGTCCAATACCACCCACAGGATGAGTATGGCGTCCACTACAACCCACAGGATGAGTATGGGGCTCCAACCACCCATCGAATGGGTATGGGGCTCCAACCACAAATAAAATGGGTATAGGGTCCAATAACACCCACTGGATGTGTATGGCGTCCATTGCCGCGCATCGAGCTCGAAAACCTCAGCATTCATCTCAGAACCATGCCTATTTCACACAGATTCCTTAATAAACGTAAGAGTTTTATATGTCACAATAAAGATATAAATATAAGCTTCATTCTAAATACCTTACCATGGGCATATTAAATTTAAAGCGAAGATACGTGTACTTTTATAATCGCCGAGCTTTGACCCCGGACAGATTGATCGACCGAGCAACTCTCTCAGAACAATGTTTATTTCACGTGAATTCGTTAATAAACACAAATGTTTTATATGTCTTAAGCAAGATAGAAATAAGAGCTTCATTTTAAATACATTACAATATACATATTTATAGCTCAAGTGAAGATACATATGTTTTTGTAGTAGCACTCAGTAGCTCGTCGGGCATGGAGTGCAGACGCCTACGCACTTGCCGATATATTGTATAATTAACAAAGATACGCTAATAAAGCCTAAAATCTTATATGCCTCCAGAAAGACCGAGATATGAACATTATTATGATTGCACCAAATAAAATATATCATGTTCGAGAACAAAGATATATCAATTTTAAATTAAGTTTCGACTCTTACTCGGGCGAGAGAGAGGGGGCCCCGACTCTCGCCCCATCTATTGGAGATTCTGTCCACTAAAGACCCAAAGCTACTCAAACCCTCCTAGCATTATTTAAGTAATGAAGTAATAAGGTATATTTACTCACTATAATGTGGGTGCTGAATGCAGAACATGAGAAAACATATATTTACTCCAAACTAATATAATTTCATTATGAAATAAGTAAATAAGTAGCATCAAAGGAAGTCGACGGTGCAAGCGTCAATGTTGTGGAACGACTTATCCAAGATATATCATTGTTTGGTAAGTGTTTGTTGGCATATCCAGTTGTCGCACTTCTCTGCACAAATTATCACAAATTTAAATTATAATGTTAACAAGTAGAATACGTATTTTTAATAAAATCTAACATAACTAGCCAGAAAACATTTAACATTTATTAATTTTTTTTTTTTTTTTTTTTTTTTTTGAGATATATACAAGAGTTGTTACATTCTTGTACAGCCACTAGTACGCGTAGCGTTTCGGGCAAGTCCTTAATCCAATGGTCCCTGGAATACGATCCCCTGCCGCGAAGAATCGTTTTTTCATCCAAGTACACATTTTACTGTTGCGTTAAACAGAGGCTACAGTTAAGGAATTGCGCCCAGTAAATCCTCCCCGGCTAGGATATGAACCCATGACATAGCGCTCGCGGAACGCCAGGCGAGTGTCTTACCACTACACCACGGAGACTGATATATATGTTTGGAAGTTAAATCGACTTCATAGGACAATAGTTTTGTTATATATACTCGTTATTCGTTGACATGCGTTCGCTACTTAAACTACCATGTACTGTACTTATATAAAATCTCCCATGTCTCTTCGCTCATCTCACCGAACCCTACAGGCTCTGTGATATATTGTTTAATTAATTGAGATTCACAAATAAAGCTTATAATTGTATCTGTTAACAAAAAGGCAGAGCTTAGTTTAGTTCATTTATTATGCACCCCATACCCATCCTATGAGCGATAGTGGAGTGTTACAGAGGCACATAATGGGCTCAGGGACTGAGCCCCACAATTCATATAGCCAAGCAAGTTATAATCTTGATAAGCTAGTTACAAAAGTCAATGCACATTGTCACATCAACAATGGGCTCGAGACCGACCACAAGTACAGTTTATAATTTAAGCAACTGACATATATGGAGGGCTAGTGTCACAATTAATATGTTTATCCTACACATAACCCCCTCTCCCCCATCCAATAGGCAGCGTTGGATAGGTTACAATCAAGTCGTTTTTTGCGTTTTATTCAGAGATTAGATCTTATTGGGTGAGGAAAGATATTCATATTTTAAAGAAGGCTTCTTGGCTGATGCTCTCCATTGATGGAAAATCTACAACCTTTTGAAAATCAATGTTAGTTTGATCTAGATATTGTAATTAACGCATTTACCTGGTGTTATTCTTCACCTATATCTTTTTTCTGGTTAATCCCTATTTACATTATGCAGTTCAGGTTTCGTCGCCAGACTATAGTTTTTAGTTTAGTTAATTTATCACATAATGGATTTAGGGACTGAACACACAATTTATTTATCTAAGCAAGTTACAATCTTGAGGAGCTAGCCACAAAATTCATAACACATCGTCACATCAACAACATGGGTTCGAGATCGACCACAAGTACAGTTTCTAAATTAAGCAAATGCCACATGTGGAGAGCTAGTGTCACAATTGATATGTTTGTCCTGCACATTTCCACAGTAGTTTGCTTGGGTTCTTTAAATTATCTTAGATATCATTGAAGAGAACCTCCTAGATACTATACTGTATATATGCTGCTAAGAAGTATAATTATCCTGAGAAATCGTGTAAATTATGTTGTACGAGTGCTTCCAGTTAAGTAACATAGTTCATCTGTGTGCGCGTGCTTCAAGAGGAAATGTTATCCACCCCCCCCCCCCCATTGTAAATATTTGTGGGTTTCAGACCATACGACCACGGCTTACCCTCTCCTCGGTCGAGGGTAAGAACACCGGATGTATACCCAGTATTACAAGTAAACATTAGCAATAACAATTATGGAAAGTTCCTTCACCTATACATAGACAAGAGACTGAACTTCAGCACCCACATACAACACATAAGGGGATGCTCTGAGAGAGAGAGGGAGAGTAAAATTTTCCACTGAGGTCTGATTAAGTCCTTTTGGGGACCTTAATCATTAGGACGTCCAATTATTAACGCAAAGTGAAGCGTATTCAGATGGTATATTGACAACATTCAACATATCTCATAATGACCTAGTAGTACTTGGTGCACAAATACCTTTTCCAAAGGAATCGCAAAACATAATTAAACACAACTGTACCGTACAGTGTTATATATTTATTTCAGTTTGAACAACTTTTAACATTAACATTCCAACATTCATTTTAGCAAGTTCTCTCAGAATGACGTGTGGGTTAGCAATGTCAAAGGCTGACTTAAGATCTAGGAAAGTGGTATATGACCTATCAGTATGCAGGGTGAGGAATGTGGTAATACAGTGATGTACACTCTTTCCATGCATAAAGCCATATATCTGGGGAGACAACATATTATTAATTTTGTAAAGGAGACGGTTGAGAACCATCCTCTCAAGACACTTATAGAGACAACTAGTGAGGGAGATTGGGCGAAAAGCACTCGGCTGGTTAGGTTTAGGAATGGGAATAATAACACTGTTGGTCCATGACTTAGGAAGCTCCCCAGTTACATAGCTCATATTATGCAATTGAAGAAAGGTATTCCCTGGAACAAACAGAAGCATATGCAGTATGCCGTCAGTAACTCCATCCTCCCCGGGTGATGTAGCTTTGCCAATATGTAGAGCAGAATCTAGTTTGTATTCAGTAAAAAGCATGTCACAGTCATCCTCTTGATGACGCATGAAGTCAAGGAGCCTTGCTCTATCAGTATATCTATCATTTAATTCATTCTGTGAGCGTAGAGGAAGACTGTCAAAGCTGGAAGTCGTGGCCCAAGCATCAACAAGCTCATTTGCTCTGTGCAGAGGATTAGGGGTACGAGATCTCTGCAGCATTTTTCCCTTTGATCTTGTTGATATCCTTCCATGCCCGACTTAGTGGCGTGTGAGAATTGAGACCACGGACAAAAGTTTCCCAGTCTGTCTACCTCAGCTCCACCATACGTTCCCTGGCCTTAGCCAGAGCCACTTGAAAGAGCCGAAGCATTTCAGCAGTGCGGGTCCTTCTACAAGCTAGTCCAATTATTCTGGCAGTGCGTTTTAGTGTATGCAATTTAGAATCATTATAATATGTATAAATGCTATGACCAGTGTAATTTGGGTTACGTGGCCTGGACGATGAATCAAGTGATTCTATAAACTGCTCGAGAGTACCTGTGAGCCCATTGTTAAAATCTTCAACTGATGAAGGCTCAGATGAACTGTACCAATCTGACACATGAGCAACAAGATTGTCTCGTTGATCGATGGGCACAGCCAGCCTCTTCCGCTTGAACACTCCACCGGGGAGGATAGAGCTGCCAATGTTTACAATGGCTAACATGGACAGATGATCAGACGCCATATCTGGCACTATTGACGAGGCGCACATGGTGTGGGAGACGTTGAAACCGAGACATAGACCAAGAATACCTCCGTAGATATTCGTCGGTTCAAGGTCACCCACAATCTGTGCATCATCGTGACTACCTAATAGTGACACCAGTTGGTTGCCGTTACGATTATTGAACTGCGAATTACCAATATTCCTATGCCTAGCGTTATAATCACCTATAATGATGGTAGGCACAGTCTGAATACAGATAGGAACGTCAGTATAATTAAAGTTACAAGGAGTTGATTATTTAGTACATAGTTGTTTTTCTCCTAAACTGGATGATAGAGGGGGAGTCTTTAACGTGATTGGGAATACATACATACATACATACATACATACATACATACATACATACATACATACATACATACATACATACATACATACATACATACATACATACGTACGTACGTACATACGTACATACGTACATACATACATACATACATACATACATACATACATACATACATACATACATACATACATACATACATACATACATACATACATACATACATACATACATAAATACATACGTACATACATACATACATACATACATACGTACATACATACATACATACATACATACATACATACATACATACATACATACATACATACATACATACGTACGTACGTACGTACGTACGTACATACATACATACATACATACATACATACATACATACATACATACATACATACATACATACATACATACATACATACATACATACATACATGCGTACATACATACATACATACATACATACATACATACATGCGTATATACATACATACATACATACATACATACATACATACATACATACATACATACATACATACATCCATACATACATGCATGCGTACATACATACATACATCCATCCATACATACATACATACATACATACATACATGCATGCATACATACATACATACATACATACATACATACATACATACATACATACATACATACATACATACATACATACATACATACATACATACATACTTACATACATACATACATACATACATACATACATACATACATACATACATACATACATACACGTCCAGTCAGCATATAGCTATTTCGGGACAAAAATCCAATACAGTTTATATTGGTGAGACGCCACTGTGATGAGGAGTTTAAATATCACAGGAACTGTAGGTTAATGTGTGACATAGGTGAGGTTAGATGAGGCATCTACAATCATCAGCTGGAGGCTGATGGAGTGTTGTGGAGGCTGGTGGTACTATGCCCAGATGTTGGAGGGTGAATTTGACTCTCCCACCCTCCCTCCATCCCCTCCCCCCACATTGACCGCAGTACGTCTAAGGTTACTTTCCACTCTCGCTTACCAAGGGTATAACCCCCGCCTCCCCCAACACACACACATGCATCAGATTCTTAACTTACAATATTTATGATTTACCAATTTATGTTACTACACTGACTCTCAATTTCACAATATTGTATAAACTTTGATGAATCGCTCGTCTATGGGTCATCCAATAATGTTAGCAGACTTCTAGATGTTACCACTGCTAGGTTTAGGCTCGGCTACAAGTACCTCTGGGAGTTTGTAACATCTGATGATGTAGATTTGACTAAATGTAAACTCTGTCAGCAGAATTATTCGCATACTTTGCGTCATTATATAATGGAATGTGAAAAATCGCGGAATTTAAAGATAACAACATCAATAGTGTCCATGAAATGTGTAAGTACGTCATTCATAATGATGTGCTGCCCGAAATTTTAGCGAAGTATCCAAAATTTGCTTTCTGTAGGTAATGCATGCACATGACTGTAAAGCTGCCGCCCAGTTGGGTGGGTATGGAGCACATGACTGTAAAGCAGCCGCCCAGTTGGGTGGGTGTTGAGCACATGACTGTAAAGCTGCCGCCCAGTTGGGTGGGTGTGGAGCACATGACTGTAAAGCTGCCGCCCAGCTGGGTGGGTGTGGAGCAAGACTAGTAACTGTGCGACTCCTCATAAATGTAAAGTGCCTTGTATAGTGACTGTTGTGAGCCTCTTGCTGATCACTTGTGACACAAAGATTACTGATGTGTGTATTTGTGTAGGTGATTAAATATGCATGTGTATGTATACGTATGTATATGTACATGTATGCATAAGTATGTGTACATTAATAATTCTGTAACTAGCGTCAAAAGATTGTTATTTGCTTAGCTAAACGAACTAGAGGGTTCAGTTCCTGAACCGATTATGTGCCTCTGTAATCCTTTACACCACCGCCCACGGGATGTGTATTATGGGGTGCATAATAAAGAAAGAAAATGAATGGACCGAACCCCACAATTCATTTAGCTAAGCAAGTTACAATCTTGATGAGCTTGTTACAAAATTCACTATAAGTCGTCACATCATAAATGGGTTCGAGATGGACCACAAGTAGTGCATTACATAATTTATCAGTATTGTGCAGCCTGTGATCCCCGCCTGGCTGGATACTGATACCTAGGTAGTTTTCATGTGTCCGGACACTGGCGATAAGGTGGTATTATTTATTTAGCTTAAGAGATATATATTTTTTTAAATGTTATCACATTAACGGCTACATCTTCCTTTCTTCTGACATATAGATTTTTAAGATTAATTAAAATATATGGAAACTAATTATACAATTTATTGGCTGGTGTGCAGGGCTTCACACTCTCAGAGCTAGCCATCAAGTAACTATCAAAACGCATATATCTTCGTTTTCACTTCAGTTATATTTATGACAAAGGATTTTAAATGTAGCCTATATTTCTACCTTTCAGATGACATAAATACTTTCGTTAATTACAATATCTAGATCAAACTAACATTGATTTTCGAAAGGTTGTAGATTTTCCATCAATGGAGAGCATCAGCCAAGAAGCCTTCTTTAAAATATGAATATCTTTCCTCACCCAATAAGATCTAATCTCTGAATAAAACGCAAAAAAACGACTTGATTGTAACCTATCCAACGCTGCCTATTGGATGGGGGAGAGGGGGTTATGTGTAGGATAAACATATTAATTGTGACACTAGCCCTCCATATATGTCAGTTGCTTAAATTATAAACTGTACTTGTGGTCGGTCTCGAGCCCATTGTTGATGTGACAATGTGCATTGACTTTTGTAACTAGCTTATCAAGATTATAACTTGTTTGGCTATATGAATTGTGGGGCTCAGTCCCTGAGCCCATTATGTGCCTCTGTAACACTCCACTATCGCTCATAGGATGGGCATGGGGTGCATAATAAATGAACTAAACTAAGCTCTGCCTTTTTGTTAACAGATACAATTATAAGCTTTATTTGTGAATCTCAATTAATTAAACAATATATCACAGAGCCTGTAGGGTTCGGTGAGATGAGCGAAGAGACATGGGAGATTTTATATAAGTACAGTACATGGTAGTTTAAGTAGCGAACGCATGTCAACGAATAACGAGTATATATAACAAAACTATTGTCCTATGAAGTCGATTTAACTTCCAAGCATATATTTTTTAATAAATGTTAAATCTTTTCTGGCTAGTTATGTTAGATTTTATTAAAAATACGTATTCTACTTGTTAACATTATAATTTAAATTTTTGATAATTTGTGCAGAGAAGTGCGACAACTGGATATGCCAACAAACACTTACCAAACAACGATATATCTTGGATAAGTCGTTCCACAACATTGACGCTTGGACCGTCGACTTCCTTTGATGCTACTTATTTACTTATTTCATAATGAAATTATATTAGTTTGGAGTAAATATATGTTTTCTCATGTTCCGCATTCAGCACCCACATTATAGTGAGTAAATATACCATATTACTTCATTACTTAAATAATGCTAGGAGGGTTTGAGTAGCTTTGGGTCTTTAGTGGACAGAATCTCCAATAGATGGGGCGAGAGTCTCCCCCTCTCTCTCGCCCGAGTAAGAGTCGAAACTTAATTTAAAATTGATATATCTTTGTTCTCGAACATGATATATTTCATTTGGTGCAATCATAATAATGTTCATATCTCGGTCTTTCTGGAGGCATATAGATTTTAGGCTTTATTAGCGTATCTTTGTTAATTATACAATATATCGGCAAGTGCGTAGGCGTCTGCACTCCATGCCCGACGAGCTACTGAGCGCTACTATAAAAACATATGTATCTTCACTTGAGCTATAAATATGTATATTGTAATGTATTTAAAATGAAGCTCTTATTTCTATCTTGCTTAAGACATATAAAACATTTGTGTTTATTAACGAATTCACGTGAAATAAACATTGTTCTGAGAGAGTTGCTCGGTCGATCAATCTGTCCGGGGTCAAAGCTCGGCGATTATAAAAGTACACGTATCTTCGCTTTAAATTTAAATATGCCCATGGTAAGGTATTTAGAATGAAGCTTATATTTATATCTTTATTGTGACATATAAAACTCTTACGTTTATTAAGGAATCTGTGTGAAATAGGCATGGTTCTGAGATGAATGCTGCGGTTTTCGAGCTCGATGCGCGGCAATGGACGCCATACACATCCAGTGGGTGTTATTGGACCCTATACCCATTTTATTTGTGGTTGGAACCCCATACCCATTCGATGGGTGGTTGGAGCCCCATACCCATCCTGTGGGTTGTAGTGGACGCCATACTCATCCTGTGGGTGGTATTGGACCCCATACCCTTCCTGTGGGTGGATGTGAGCCCCATACTCATCCTGTGGGTGGATGTGACACTCATACCCATCCTGTGGGTGGTATTGAACCCCTTTCCCACCTAACAGGCGGTAGGGGACAATATACCCATCCTAGCTATTAGTTGGTATAGTAGACACAATACCGTCCTGTTTGCAGTAGACATTGACATAGACATATGACATTCAAATGTAACATCGTTTTCTGTTAGCGTTCCTACAAAACATCCTTTAAAGATTTGTAAAGCACAAACTATGGTATATAATATTGATTGGTGAAGGACTGTTATTCTATGTAATAATTTATAGTGCTTATTATAATTTACTAAGAACAACTAATATTTCTCACAACAAAACTACGAGCCTTCAATAGGAAGTAGCTGATCTGTAATATTCTAAGAGCATGGACAATAGTAGGAAAATTTCACAACCCATGTGGGACCTGAAAACTACAATTTTCCTTATAATTGAACCAATCACGAATATTCTGCTATCTATGTTGACGGACGGGTACTGTGAGACGTAAATTGGTACGTGAGGAAGAGTTTGGGCCTTGGTAAAAAAAGTAACTGGGTTATATCACATATTTACTAATTCATATTCAACATATTGACTTTAAGCATTAAGTCATATATGTGCTGTCTTGTGTGAGAACGGGTTGGACCAGATACAAGGTATCACTTGGGAGATGAGATACTTCAAGAGTCCGAGAGAGAGAAAGACCTGGGGTTGATATCACGCCAGACCTGTCCCCTGATGCTCATATCAAGAGGATAACAGCAGCAGCATATGCCAGGTTGGCTAACATAAGAACGGCCTTTAGAAACTTGTGTAAGGAATCTTTCAGAACATTATATACCACATATGTCAGACCAATCTTGGAGTATGCAGCCCCAGCATGGAGTCCATATCTAGTCAAGCATAAGACTAAAATGGAAAAGGTTCAAAGGTTTGCCACCAGACTAGTACCCAAGCTGAGAGGTATGAGCTACGAGGAGAGACTACGGGAATTAAACCTCACGTCGTTGGAAGACAGAAGAGTTAGGGGGGACATGATCACCACATTCAAGATCCTCAAGGGAATTGACAGGGTTGATAAAGACAGGCTGTTTAACACAAATGGCACACACACTAGGGGACACAGGTGGAAACTGAGTGCCCAAATGAGCCACACAGATATTAGAAAGAACTTTTTTAGTGTCAGAGTGGTTGACAAATGGAATGCATTAGGAAGTGATGTGGTGGATGCTGACTCCATACACAGTTTCAAGTGTAGATATGATAGAGCCCAATAGGCTCAGGAACCTGTACACCTGTTGATTGACAGTTGAGAGGCGGAACCAAAGAGCCAGAGCTCAACCCCCGCAAGCACAACTACGTGAGTACAACTAGGTGAGTACACACACACACACACACACGTAGTAGGCCAGCGACGGTAGGAGAGACACGCGATTAGCGAGGTCCGCGGAAATTCGTGAATTTCTCGGGACATTGAAGGATTATTGAGTCTAGATCATAGTATTTGGCCTCTCGCCGTGTGTAGCTAGCAGGGTGCTACATAGCATAATCATATCGCTAGCGATAGTGCGAAAAAAACAAAGTGTAGCTAGTGGAATCACCGGTGCATAGAGTGTGGAGGACCGAGTAGTGACCTGACCTGACCTGACCTGACCTGACGGCCAGGTGGGACGGCCCGCCGTGGAACTGTGTCTGTGTTTGTTGGGTGGTGACTGTGACTCCAGAGATTTGTGTAGAAAAGAATCGACATCGCCAATCTACTAGCACTTAGAGAATCACCAAGTGGAAAGGCGACGACGGAGCACCATCATCAACCATACATCATCATTACTCATCTAGTTGTGTGAGCGGGAATCATACTGGTATGTATCCCTCTCTGGTCAAGTAATCAGGTGTACAGTGTGAGGTAAAATATTATCAAATTCTTGTTCAGGATGGTATATATATTTAAAATCTCGATGTGGCTCATTCTGGGTAGAAGTTACCGCTTCCGTGAACTAGTGACACACGCACGCGCACGCACACACACACACGCACGCACTCAAGCCCACGTACGTATGCACGCACACACACGCACACACAGGCTAGAAGGGATTAACACCTTTCGTGGAAAGGAGATAAAACCTCTCATAATCCACCCCCTTCTTACCTGCTGTAAGCTGAACACCTCACCTCCTAGTAACCCCATCCCAAGCGCACACACGTTCTCTCTCTCTCTCTCTCTCTCTCTCTCTCTCTCTCTCTCTCTCTCTCTCTCTCTCTCTCTCTCTCTCTCTCTCTCTCTCTCTCTCTCTCTCTCTCTCTCCCTCTCTCTCTCTCTCTCTCTCTCTCTCTCTCTCTCTCTCTCTCTCTCTCTCTCTCTCTCTCTCTCTCTCTCTCTCTCTCTCTCTCTCTCTCTCTCTCTCTCTCTCTCTCTCTCTCTTTTTTGCTCTCTCTCTCTCTTGCTCTCTCTCTTTTGCTCTCTCTCTCTCTTGCTCTCTCTCTCTCTCTCTCTCTCTCTTGCTCTCTCTCTTGCTCTCTCTCTCTCTTGCTCTCTCTCTCTCTTGTTTGCTCTCCCTTGCTCTCTCTCTCTCTCTTGCTCTCTCTCTCTCTCTTTTGCTCTCTCTCTCTCTTGACAAGGGACAAAATGGCAGGAGGCCGCAACAGGGACAAGGAAAGCAGCCAGGGAGATCAAACGAAGGAGATGCTAACCCAAGTTCCGGAGGAATTCAGAAGGGAGATGAATGAAATGAGGATTACAATTAACAATCTGCAAAGTGAGCTGACATTAGCAAGGGAGGAGATCAAATCTCTCACAGAGAAAAATAAAGAGACCGAGCATCAGATTATCATCCAAAGGGAAGGTGGGAATGTTACATTGGAAGGAAATGCCTCTGTACCCGATACATTTGCGGATAAACTGAAAAAAGAGCTCAGAAGCAATGGACACAGTGAGGGAGGTAGCGATGCAAGCAGCTACGTCACAGGAAGCAGCAAGGTGCACCACTCAACTGCTGGAGAGGAAAAGATCAGTGGTAGTTGTAGGCATCAAAGAACAGGAAGGATCCAACAGGCAAGAATAGAATGGCAAGGATAGAGAGGCAGTATATGGGCTACTGAAGGGGTTACAGATGGAAGGGGCTGTACATAACATAGAGAAGGTTTTCAGGTTGGGCTGGTACAACAAGGACAGAAACCGACTTGTAAAGGTGGTGTTTACAAACGAAACCATGAAGGAGGACATTCTCGAAAGGAAGAGTCGTCTGCAGCATATGGAGGGATACAAAAAAGTATTCCTGCAGAGGGACAGGAAGAAGGACGAGAGAGCCAGGGCAGCAGAGGCAAAGAGGAAGCGCAGGGAGAGAGGAGCAAACCAGGAAATCACAGCCCTCATCATAACAGTCCCAGAGACAAGAGGAGAACCCAAAACCAGCATCCCAGCAACACCAGAGGGGGGGGGGGGGGCAACAACACCACCCCCCTCTGCATTGAAACCCTCCCTTCCCCTCACCCTACCTGCCCCCACCCAACCCTCCCTCCCACCCCACCCCATTCTGACCCTGACACCCCTTCCCCATTCCCGTCATGTCCCCCCTCCCACCTTTTTCCCCCTGTCCCCCCTCCCCCTTCATCCCATACCCTCCTCCCCCCTCACTGCGTATCCTACATGTCCCCCCTACCTCCTTAACCCACACCCTACCTGTCCCCCCTTCCCTTATCCCCCACCCCCCACCCCAAATTCCTCTGACCCAGACAGGAATATGCTCTTCAAGAATGCAGACTGTACTGTATAGGATGCAACGGGTCTACACCGCCCTGGGCATTTTGACGTAACTTGTACCAGCTGTGGACAACTCTATTGTGCAAATCGTAAGTACCGCTTTTCTCGCACATTCAATAAACTTTCAGAGAAAATATATATCTGAAACACACATACATACATACATACAGACAGTCAATTTATATATATTATTCTTATTTCAGTTCATGGTTCTACTTCCTGCCCGTACTGTCATTGGTCCGTTAACCAGGAACCTCCCGCCGAAGCCAGAAACGTCATTGAACCTCCACCCAAACGCCGTCGCATCATAAATAACCGTACGTTTTCACAATAATTTTCTTAATTTAAAAAGTTAATAATTGTATATTTTAACAAGTGTATAAACAAGTAATATGTACTCATACAGAAAAATGTTTCCATTACAGGAGTTCCTATTCGTGATCAATAGAATCTCATACTTGGTGGAATCAACATCCCAGCTCGTAAGTAATATTATTATTTATCTGTAATTCAGTTTTTCCTCTTATTTAGACTTTTTGTTTTTCCTCTTAATAAATCCTCTTATTTAGACGATATTTTCCTCTTAAAGTTACAAACATTGTTTTCCTATTAAGGTTTTCAAATCCTCTTAATGTTTTCAAATTTGCTTTCCTCTTAACGTTTATTTATTGCTAATATTATATTACAGAATCGCCCCTGGATTCAACCCAACCCTCTGAGTGGAGCCGCCTGTACGCAGTCAACCCCAGCTTTCCCAGGAGCTAGAAGAAGATGCGCCAGACGGCAACCTGCAGGCATCCTCGGATGAAGAAGAAGACAATCAACTCCCTGTTCATGACATATCAGATGAAGAAGTCAACGCTCCAGATTCCCCAGAGGTAATTAACATAGATCATGTTGTTCCGCGAGTGTTAGAAGTCATACGCCATTTCGAAGGATCATTCTCGAGACATTCATTCTCCATTCCCGGTCATTTAGACGCTGACCCCAGCGTATATATAAATAGGTATAGGGAATTTTTTTTATAGAATATATAGACAATCAGTTCAGACAAATACAGGAAGAATTCCCTTCCTCATTTCACATTTACCCTGACGTAAGCCTAATTTTGCAAAAACTTAATCATGCCGACGATCAATATGAAATATTAGACGAAGTATTTTCAATTAGAGGCGAAACTCAGACTGTTACACAGGAAGAGGTGGAAGTTCTCATAAATTCATGGGTTGACGAAATGTCTGCTAAAATTGACGAATGCCTAAAAAATGTCCAATCCTCAAGTGTAAGAATTCATTCCATGTCAGGCTTTGCCATTAATTTTTCATATATTCGCCACTCTATGCACCTTGGATCTTACGTACCATATCCTGCAAAATTAAGGGGTAAAGAATCAGTATTTAACCCTGAAAGTGAAGGAGATGAGTGTTTGTTACAGTGCATTGCGGCGAATAAAAACTTAGCATTGGGCAGGACTATGAATAACGTTAGACAACATTACAAAAGCCTTCGATGGTGTAGAAGATTCGTAGTATGGGCAGATGAAGTCAGATTCCCTGTATCATTTGATAACCTTAAGAAAATAGAGAAGCTTAACAAAATTTCTATTTATATTTATACAGTAACTCATGAAAGTAACAGATACTATCTTAGATTAGCTAGGAAAAGCCAAGAAAAGTATGCCGATAAAGTTCCTTTGTTGTTATTAGAAGGCAAGCATCTCTGTCTGATCAAGGACTTTGATAAATTTGTAAAGAGTATTAACCATAATCGGTATAAAATTCCTAACACTCATAAATTCTGCAAAATTTGCCTTTTGCATGCCCCCTTAGATGAAATTCAGGCTCACAAAGAGTCATGCACTGTATCCCAAGTATTTTCGTTCTATAATCCTAATGAGAAAATAATTTTTAAAAATTACGGTAGGACCTATAGCCCAACTCACACCGCCTATTACGATTTTGAATGTTGTTTAGACCGTCAAAATCCTAGAGGCATGGTGGAATGTAAGCATAAAGCAATTGCTTATGCTTACATGATTTTAGACAGGGAATTCAATGTCGTACAAACGCATTCATACGTAGGTCCAGACGTAGTTAATCATTTTATTACAATGCTAGAAGCCTCATGGAAAGCTATTCATGCTCAGCTCCCCAACTTCCCTAAGAACTTGTCTAGAGAACAGGAAAGAGTGTTTCAAAGACAAAATACGTGTCAATTGTGTCATCAAGCTTTCAAGAATAAGAAAGATAAACATAGACATCATAATCATGCTATTCAGGAAAATAATTACTTAGGTGCTTATTGTGCTCGTTGCAATTTACAATGTAAAAATGCTCGTAGATACTTGACCACATTTTCCCATAATGCTGCCTATGATCTTGGAATTATACTTAAAGAACTGCCCAAAAATCCTCACCGCGATGTAGAAATTCTAACCAAGGAAGGATTGAAATTTATGCAAGTCATCATAGGTGAACTTAAATTCCTAGATAGCCTAGCTCTCCTTAATGGGTCATTAGGAACCTTAGCAAAAGATCACGTTGCCAGTAAGAAACCCACCAATTATACTGAACACATATTAAATGGCGTATCCGATGAGGCTAAAGCTCTGTTAATTAAAGGTAAACAAAGCCTATGTTATCATTATATTTCTTCCATGGACGTGTTAGACGAACCTCAGCTCCCGTCGCGAGATAAGTTTTACAATGTTTTACATGACGCTCCACTGTCTGAAGAAGATTATAACAATGCTCTTAAAGTATTTAATTTAGGGAACTGTACAAACATCAAGGATTACCTCATGTTATATTTAAAAGATGACGTAGGAATGCTAGTTGATATATTTACACTTTGGCGAACATCACTGAAAGAAATTTATGAACTAGATATTGTTTTCTATGTATCACTTCCTAGTTACGCTTGGGACGCTTTCTTATTTAAATCAAAAGTTGTACTTGACTATGTGTATGATCAGAATGTATATGATTTGTTGAGAAGGAATCTTAGAGGGGGGTTCACATCTTCCATAAGACAATTTACACAGGCTGTTAACGACCACACTACATCTAACCCTAGCTCTGATGACGATACTCACATTTTGTACCTCGATTTCAACAGCCTATATGCAGCGTGCATGGCTGAGGTACTTCCCCAGGGAGGGATTAGACAATTAACTGACCTTGAGCGGGATACCATATTAGGGCAAGGGTTACAACATATCCCCTGTGATCAAGACAAAGTGTTATACTCAAATTCTATGTCAGTTGAAATGTAACCAATCACAGGCAAGTAGGCCTCTGACGTCATGCCAGACAGAGTAGCATCAAGCCATGCTCCCAGCAGCCTCAGTTATCCTCACAGTCTCAGAGTAGAAGGACCTCAGCTGGCGAGATATATACCTTGTTGTCTCGGTCAATAAATATACAGAAGCGACTACTGTGTCTACATTCTACCCGAACAAGGCAAACGAATACTGGTAAGAGCAGTGGGACCCAGAATTTTTTTTCTGGAAAGAAAAGTTCAAGTACCCAGCATCGTCGTGTTTCACAGTACACCGCCATCAGCCGCCGCCTCCGCCACAAGCCGCCATCCTGCCACCCACGCATCAAATATTGTGCCAGACCGGGGTCCTGCAATCAACCACTACTCCAGGCCAACGTCTCAGCAGTAAGGGTCAATATTTTCCTATGAGAACGCTAATTCATGAGTGAGGAGGAAAGAAGCTTTCGCGCCAGCCATTTTTGAATCTCGCGCCACCACGTGGGAACCTACACCCACCACCACCACCGCCACCCATGCTGACAGCATCTAAGCTTTGTGAGTGTTCAAGCTACTGCAATCGTGGTCAATCATCGTCGCAACTATCAACTGATCATCGTATGTGCTGTATTGTTCCTTGAGAATATTTGGTGGACTGCAATTGTTTGACTAGTGTCGCCTCCCCAAGCTCACACACCTCGCCTCCCTCTAAAGCTCACACACCTCGCCACCAGCCCCTGCTACATCGTTTTGTGTGAACTTCTCCTAGAAAATTGTGTTCTCCACCGCCATCGTCGTCTCCGAATTTATCTTCGCACTTCCAAGATCAACAGTGTGTGGGGTCCTCCCTGATTCTCGCGCCACCACCGCCAGGAGCGCTGCCATCGCACCAGTTTATAAACACGCCTCACATGTGCCTCTTCAGATCTTCACGACGTTCCTCCTACTTTGGCTACTGGTGATCCTCATGAATTACAACCCTGAGATAAGTAATTGCTAGTTGAGAACAACGTGCCAAGTGCTAAAAAGTGACTTACATAATAATATCCATAATATCCTGTGAATTAACCATTCAGTGACTTGTTAAATATTGGAGCTGGTTCAGTACTCCACTCCCCACAGTTTTCTTGTGTGATTTCAACATTCCTGCTTCTTACAGTAATTTCATTGAATTTTAATTGTTCTCCTAGAGTGTTATTGGTAAATTCAAATTCCAGTGAAGTAAGAAATCCTTGTTTTAGTAGCAGTTAAGGATTTGTGCAATATAATTTTTTTTTAATTCCTCCAGGCCTAAAATTGAAATTTATTCCTTCAACATTGCATATTATAATTTTTACCATAGCAGTTATATACATTCCTGTGTCCAGTTTATGTGCTACATCTATATTTCTTGCATTGCCACTTGTTGTGTTGAATCTTTTTAATGAAATCTTGCAATTGCACTTCCAATTTTTATATTCTCAATTGCTGTGCTTAGTCTGCTTTAATTAATTTACATACATCTAATTCCAGTCATTTTTAATGAAAGATTGCTAATTTTAGGTTACAATTGCTTGTTCTTAATTATTTTCTTGCCTAGCCCAGTTTAATAATTTTATTTCTGCCATTTTTACTTTAGCCAAGCTGATATTTTTTTGTGTGTTTATTTTTGTGTATACTATCTCTGATGCCAGGTGCACTTAATTATAATCTGCGTTCAAATATTACTTCCACGGCTGTGACAATGCCTACCACTGTTGAAACCCCTTCAGACTCAACAGGAGCAGTTGCTCATCCTAATGGCCAGAGATCAGCTCAGGAAATGGCTATTCCTCTTTTTGCTGGGGAATCGCGCTTATTAGAATCATGGTTTAGTAAGGTTGAAGCGAAAACTGTTGCACGTTTTTCTAAGCCTACTGATGCCGAATACTTGGCAATTGCAGGGTCAGCTGTAGACACAAACAAAGGTGATGCACGTTTCGTTGTTGACGAGAAAGCCATTGTTAGCCTCCAGTCATGGTCTGATTTTAAGGATTTCTTTTGCCGGCGCTTTGTTAACAAAGGAAACCTCGACCGGTATAGGTTAGTCAAGAAAATTGCCAATGCCACCATGCAGCCTGGTGAGTCTTTTAATGTGTTTACTAGCCGTCTCGATCAGTATCTTTATGCTTTAGTTTCTGCTATGAATAATTCGACTTGGTTAGATAAAGACAATACTCTGTCCCCTGAGGCTATGGCCAAAATGATAGCATTTGGTACTTTAATGCATTTTGCCCCCGAGCATACTAAACCAATCGTTGAGCAACAAAATTTTGGTGTTAAACATGAAATTGGTGAAGTGTTTGAGGCTATTAACAATGCCGCCGATAAACTAGCTCCCCGAAGTGCTCAACTGTTGCCACCCTCTGATACTGTAAATGTAGTAACAAGCTCTCAGCATCCTCCCACAAATTCTCAAAACTCTTGGTCGCAGAAACGTACCCATGCTCGTAGCCCCCAGTCAAATTCGCCGCCTCATAAATTGCCGAAACGCCATAGTCCACAACCATCCACTCCCTCATGTTGGCATTGTGGTAAGAGTAACCACCTCGCAAGGGACTGTTGGTCCGCTCCTAGATCATCACCTCCTAGACAATTCTCTCGGTCCCCTCGTCAATCTAATTATTCTAGGCTACCATATTGCAAATACCATAAACAAGTTGGTCACCACACTGCGGATTGTAGAGCTAGGCAAAGGGCATCTCCACCTCGTAACTCCCATGGTCAGTCTTGGCGAGGTGCACAGCGTCCAAGACATTATCAGAACTCTCGAAATTACAACTCCCAGCCCAGCTATAATGCAACTTCAAATTATAATGCTCAGTCACAGAATGCTGGAGCTCAGAATGTTCACTCCATGTCGTCGGGAAACCCCCAAGGCCATCCGCTAACCAATTCAAGCTAGCCAATCCTAGTGCCCTCCCTGTGTATTCAGTAGCTACCCAAAATAGATTTGGACACTTGACAGAGGAGGACACTGACTCTAGACCAGTTGTAGATGTTGACGGATCCACAGTAAATTTGACACAAACAAGACGCAGATATCCCAGACAACATAAGTCAAAAGTAGTAACTTGTCCAGTCTCAAGTGATGGTCCCCTTGCATCAGCCATTGTACATGGTAGAGTTTTAAAAGTTTTTCTTGACTCGGATGCAAAAATTAATATTGTCAAGCCCTCAGCTCTTAGAGACATTGAAAGTAAGCACCCTACTACTTTAAAACAGTCACACATACCTTTTCTAAGTGGTATTTCAGGAAATAAAGTAAAAGTTCAGGGTGAAATTGACCTCCCACTCAAGTTCAATGATGTCACATTGTCTATAACATGTTTATTTGTTGACATTATTCATTTTCCTGAAGACATTCTCTTGGGTCTGTACACCATGATTGATGAAAATATTGCACTGTTTCCCCATCGTTGGAACATAAGTATCAAAGACCATGTCATAACCTTGTGTAGCATGTATCGACAGGGCCACGAGTTCAACCTTCAACCAGATTACGTTAATTTTGTTGACACCCGCCTTGCAAGCGTAGGTTTGTCAGATCATTGTCGTGGTAGCATACCCGAGAAAACAGGCACTCGATTGAAGCATAGTAGTTGTGCAGTTGTTAAGGAGAATGAGTATCGGGACTTTCTGGAAGGGGACGCCCTAACGGATTCTCGTTGTCTCGCTCGCCTGGCAGCTTCCATCTCTGAAGTCAGTGGTTCCACTGCTACTGACACTGTGCTACACCCTCATTCTCTCACCAGAATGAGAGTTAAGGTTCAGGGAGTGCCTGAGTTGTCGGATGTGATTGCGGAAAGTGAAACATGTAAAGTGAATGGTACATTTGTTGAACCCTCCTGGCACACAGTGCAGGATGGTACTGTTACATTATTTATTGCAAACACTAGTAATGCCGACATCCATCTCGTTACCGGTGCGAGTTGTGGATGATGTCTCCATGGATCATACTGTTTGTACACTCACACCAGGAGAACAGGGATCTCAGCCAGAGGTGCAAGCGCAACACCTCAGTCCTACTGATTTTCCTGACTCTGTGGCTCAGCTTTTGGAAATTTTGAACAGGAATAGAGCTGTTGTTGCTCTACCAGGAGAAAAATTAGGTCTACTCCTCTTATTATACATAAAATTCCCCTTTGAACAAGGAACTACGCCTATTTATGTACCAGCTTACCGTCTTCCCCATTCTCAGAGAGCAGAAGCCGATAGACTTGTAAAGGAAATGTTACAGAGTGATGTAATTGAATCGAGTAATTCGCCATGGAACACTCCATTGATTCTTGTACCAAAGCGAAATGGGACTTGGAGACCTGTAATCGATTATCGCAAGCTTAACAGAGTAACAATACCTGATCGTTTCCCACTTCCAGTTCTAAATGATTTGTTGCAAAGTATTGGTAGAAACAAAGTATTCTCAACGTTAGATTTGTTGCAGGGATTCTGGCAAATCCCCCTTGATGAGGAAAGTAAACAATTGACAGCCTTTAGTACTCCCAATGGTCATTTTCATTTCAAAAGAATGCCGTTTGGTTTGCGTAGTAGTCCAATAACCTTTTCACAGCTCATGACAACTCTATTTCGTAGATTGACAGGAAGTACTCTTCTAGTTTACCTTGATGATCTCATAATCATGTCGCAAGATGTTCAGACTCATTTCCAGAACCTTGAGAAAGTACTTGCAAAGCTCGCTGAAGCTAATTTAAAAATAAAACTTGCAAAATGTTCATTTTTAAAGCAGAAGATTAACTTCCTAGGTCATACAGTTACACCTTCAGGTATTACATTGAATGAATCAAAAATTATTGCTGCCCGTGATTTTCCAACACCTCGTACCGCAGAAGCCGTAAGACAGTTTACAGGTCTTGTAAGATTTTATCGTTCATTTATTGCTGGATTCTCTATTATTGCCGCTCCGCTTTACAAGTTGCAAAGAAAAGATGAACCCTTTGTTTGGGGAGAGGCCCAGGATCAATCATTCAAAAAACTCAAAGCAGCCTTGATTTCGTCACCTGTCCTTAGGTACCCAGATTTTTCTAAACCTTTTACGTTGGTTACAGATGCTAGTGACATAGGTCTAGGTGCTGCATTACTTCAAACAGAAGGTCACAGAGATCACGCAATTGCTTATGCTAGCCGCACATTATCTAAAGAAGAGAAAAATTATAGTGCAACAGAACGAGAAGCCTTGGCAGTTGTCTGGGCACTTAAACATTTTAAGGATACAATTTATAATTACCCAGTTCATGTTCTTACAGATCACCAACCATTAATTCTCTTCTTCAAAAATAAGAATCCAGTTGGAAAGTTTGCTAGATATTTGCTCACAATTCAAGAATTCAATCCCACATTTGGATATATTCCAGGAAAGCAAAATGTTGTAGCCGATGCGTTTTATCGACATGTAGCTGCGATTCAGTTAAATTACCCAGCATTAGATGCCACAGTCGTAGAAACGGAACAGAGACAAGACCCCATATGGGCACCCGTCATTAAATTTTTGACTAAGCAAGACACTCGCCCGATTCATAAACCGCCAGTACCATTGAAAGAACTAGTTATGTGGGACAATTTACTGTGTAGAGTAGTAAAGCTAGGGTCAGTCCGAGGAAATGTTGTCAGTTAGTTGTTCCAGCTGTCTTGGTACCAACTGTGTTAAAAATTATCCATGATGCTCCTGCAAGTGCACATCCAGGAAAGGATCGTACACTCCAACAAGGTCGATTGAAGTATTTTTGGCCAAAAATGGCTAAGGAGATTGCTCATTATGTTGACAGATGTTTAACTTGTTTACAACACAAGGGACATGTTTCAGGACCTAATCCAATTCAGGTGTACCCAGCAACTAAAGCTCCTTGGGAACGAATATCGATGGATTTATTGACAAATTTTGCGGAAACAGAGAAAGGGAACAAACATTTGCTTGTAATGGTCGATAATTTTTCACGGTTTTGCGAACTAGTTCCTATCCCGAACAAAACAGCAGAAACAATAGCCAGTGCATTCCATGACCAAATAATTTGTAGATATAGTATGCCTAAAGTAATCCTTTCAGATAATGGTCCAGAATTCAGTAATAGTATTTTAACTAGCTTGTGTGATTTATATAACATCAAAAAATGTAGCATCATGCCTTATCATCCGGCAAGTAATGCACTAGCCGAACGTACTAACAGGAAAGTGTTAGATGCCTTGAGAGTCACGTTGAATTTTGATAACAACAATTGGGATGATTTTATACCCTTAATTCAGTGTGCTATAAATTCTTCAATTAATGTTTCTACAGGTGACACACCTCACGCTATTCTTTATGGTACAGATAAGATCCTCCCTAATGAATTGATTAACGTACCTCCTACTCCCTTAAATAACGTAGATGATTTTGTTCAGGTGAAACGTAGACAGATGCAATTAGTATTCAAGAAAATACGTGAACAACTGTCCAAAGCTACAGCCGAGTTCACCCTAGCAAGGAATGCACGAGCTAAACCCAGTAAAATAACTATTGGATCTGTAGTAATGATACTTAACCAACACAGGTCTGGCCCTATGTACAAGTTAACTAAGAAATTTTTGGGTCCATATAAGGTAATTGAGCTTATTAAAGGTAACAAATACAGACTTAAGAACTTGTTAACAGGAGAGTATATAAATGAACATTTAGACCACATGAAGTTAGCTAAAATGACTGTTGACGAGACTGATGAGGAAGATGACAATGAACTTACCCAGACAGATACTCCTACTCGAACACCACCTTCTGTGGTTGACAGACCACTTGATGTTCAGCAACCCCATACTAGCACCTATAATCTTAGATCTAGACCTCTCGTTTCAACCGTGCACTCACCACATGTCCATTGGCTAGATGTTAACGAGGATATCTCTCAAGATGATAGTTTGTCACATGAAGTTTCATCTGTTCCGAACCTTCAGTCAGAGCCAGAGTTGTATAGTGCTCTGGATGAGCTAGGTGTAGATATCCGCAGAATTTATAATTGAGTGCACTCTGCAGTTATTCTGTTTGTTTTGAAAAAAAAAAATATCATTTGCAGTATTTCTACCACATGTGCCTTATTATTACCATTATATATAATGTATAGTTTTTCTCAACTTTATTTTGTTATAAATTAGATGCCATTGTTGAGTCTACTACCATTTGTATTTTTAGAGTGCTTGTCATAAGAGTTATTAAAGTTCTAGCAACCACATTGTGGCCAGTGAATCCTGACTGCTATCACACAGATGTTAGTCTTCTTGTTCCAGGTCTTGTATATAGCTTGTAAATATATGACACATTAAATATATTGTACATTGGTCTTGTAAATATATTGTATGTTTCAGTGTCAAAAAAAAAAAAAAGAGAAAAAAAAAATCATTATCTAATCTTAAAATTCATTTGTGGTTGTTAGGTCTGAACTTTGTTCCATTAATGTAATAATTGTTTAATTTTGTATGGTTTTCAATCACATGCCATTGACACATGTAAATAATTTTGTTTAGACAATACCTTGAGTTGTATTGTTCATATCTGATCAGTAGACATACACATGTTCTTAATACTCTGGTTTAATCAAAGCATTGTTACCATGATTTTCACCTATTATGATGAATTTTTTTCTTTTGGTGTATATGCCGAGTTGTTAGTATTACGCACACCTGATCTTCTTTCAATGTTTTATTATGCAAATTTCACATGTAAGCCATTATTGAATGCCACCGAGGTCCTTTCAGTACCATTGTAACTATATAGCTAGCCAGAGCTTGTCGACAAGGGACGTCGACTTGGTAGCGTGTCCGAGCGGTGTTATACTCAAATTCTATGTCAGTTGAAATGTAACCAATCACAGGCAAGTAGGCCTCTGACGTCATGCCAGACAGAGGAGCATCAAGCTATGCTCCCAGCAGCCTCAGTTATCCTCACAGACTCAGAGTAGGAGGACCTCGGCTGGCGAGATATATACCTTGTTGTCTCGGTCAATAAATATACAGAAGCGACTACTGTGTCTACATTCTACCCGAACAAGGCAAACGAATAAAAGGCTATTGGATTTTATGCGATACAAAACATGTATCTCCCGAGGTAGCTAGGTATACTGATGATCTGCCCCTTGTACTGTCTCATACTAATATAACTGAGGAGATTTTGTCAGAGTACAGTAAGAAAACCCTTAACGATGAAAAACGTAAGCTCCCACCTAAAAATACTAAATTAATTGCATCCCACTTGCCCCAAAACAACTACTTAGTGAGCCTTAATTTCCTGCAATTGCTATTAAAACTAGGGCTAGAAGTTGAACGAGTAAAAACAATCTATGAATTTAAACAGGCTCCCTATTTAAAAGATTTTATTTCAACCAACATTCGAGAACGAGCCAATACCACCTGTAAAGTTAAAGAAAAAGCCTTTAAACTCATAAGTAATAGTCTGTATGGGAAATCAATGACAAATATATCTAGATATGCTAATACTCACCATCTAGTAACGACAAAACATTCATTCTTAACTCATGCAAGAAACCCTTTGTATAAACGAGCTGTCTCTTTAGGTCCAGATAGGGTTCTCTGTACAGTAATGAAAGATGTCTTTAAAGTTACCACTCCTTCTTACATGGGATATCAGATCTTACAGATAGCCAAGAGGCGTTTATACGAGTTCTGGTATAATGTAGTTAAAGCCCATTATGGGGAGAGAGCTAGACTAACTCATACGGATACAGACTCATTCATATTTACTCTGACCTGTAAAGATTCTTTCCAAGAAATGACAAAAGCTCCTCTAGTAGATTATATGGATTTCAGTAATTTCGACAAAGATCATCCCATGTATTCTGCTACTCGCAAAGGTGAATTAGGATTCCTCAAGTCAGAAGTAAAGCAGAAAATTATAACTGAATTAATTGCACTCAAGCCTAAAACTTATTCTCTCCTAACCCTTGATAAAGAACATTTATGTAAATGTAAAGCGATTCCTTATCACCAACAAAAGAAAATAACACATGCATCTTTTCAGAACACATTAGAGACAAATACAACTTTTAATTTTGTATCCCGATCCATTCGTAATGTTAACGGACAGATATGCACGTGTAAAACAACTAAGCGCGGTCTGTCAGCTTTTGATGACAAGAGATACCTCATTAGTCCCACAGAGTCATTAGCTTACGGTCACCCAGACATTCCAGAGCGTGAGGTACAGGAAGAGGTACAGGTAGAGGAAGAGGTGCAGGAAGAGGTACAGGTACAGGAAGAGGTACAGGTACAGGAAGAGGTACAGGTAGAGGATCCAGTAATTGTAGATAATCCCCAACCAAGACGTCAATTGTTCCCCATTTTTAATCTTTGGGAAAAGCGGGATAGAGTCGCTCAGCAATTATTCCCTAACAACAACTAAGTCTATGTTACTGTATTGTCTATGTATTATCTATAACTATATTCTAATGACTATGATTTAATGTCTATGATATTTTTATATTGTATTGGCTATGATTTTCTTACTGTATTAGATATGTTCAAATGGCTATGTTACGACTATGATTTATTTTGTTACTGTACTGCCTATGATTTGTTACTGTATTTGATATGAAATGACTATATTCAAATGTCTATGATATTGCATTGGCTATGATTTGTTACTGTATTTGATATGAAATGACTATATTCAAATGTCTATGATATTGTATTGGCTATGATTTGTTACTGTATTTGATATGAAATGACTATGATTTAAATGTCTATGATATTTTTTGATATTGTATATTCTATGATTTTTATTACTGTATTGGATATGCTATGACTATGATTTTATTGGCTATGATTTATTTTGTTACTGTACTGGCTATGATTTGTTACTGTATTGGATATGAAATGACTATATTCAAATGTCTATGATATTTTTGATATTGTATATTCTATGATTTTATTACTGTATTGGATATGTTATGACTATGATTTTATTGGCTATGTTTAAAATAAAAACTCGAATGTAGATTTCGTTTAAATACTCCTTTCATTATATATTTGTAGTTAGTCTATTGAATCCTAGCAACATGGAAGGGCAGAAAAAAGTTATTACTGAAACCCAGTTGAATATATTTAGTGAACCGTCAAGAATTATTATTGCTGGATTTTCAAATGGTGGGAAGAGCTATTTATGTGCTAAAATGATAGAGAAATATCAGCAGAACTTTGCAAAAATAATTATCTGTGGAAGCGGGTATAAAGAGTTGAGAACTAATCCACTCATTAAACATAAAATATCATTTTACTCTGAAATTGTAAACCCTTTAGACGATCGTGATCCAGAGGACACATCTCATATATTAGTTGTTTATGATGACTTGTATGTTGAATCTACAAACTCTAAAATAGTAAGTGATATATTTACTAAGGGACGGCATGAGAACATCTCTGTTATTTTTATAACCCAAAATATATTTTTCAGTGGGAAATTTTCTAGATCTATAAGTTTAAATGCTTCTCATTTTACTCTGCTTAAATCAAGAGACTTGTCCCAGATAGAAACATTAGGCAGACAAATATTCGGAAAACAAGATGCCAAGAAATTTTTAGATATATATAAGAAAGTGATTTCTCGACAGTATGGGTATTTACTTGTTGACTTGAGCGTTAAAACACCTGAATCCATAAAATTTAGGGGAAATATTGTAAATGAACCCCCATATGAAATAGTGTATCAATGGTGAACATTACACAAACTCTTAATAAGATATACAATGACCCTAAGTCCATAGGTGGGTTTGGTGGCGTTTTAAAATTGAAAAAGGCTGCAAAGAAAACAATCCCTGAATTAACTATAAAAGATGTGAAAGACTATTAAAAAACGTCTAATGCATATACCTTACATCTATTAACAAAACGTAAATTTAAACGAAGACGTATCTTAGCACCTAGACCTAAAGCTTTCTTTACCAGTGACTTGGCTGATATGACATTGTTAGCTAAGCACAACAATGATATTAAATATTTATTAGTTTGTGTCGATATATTTTCAAGGTTTGCACATGTAGTTCCACTATCCACTAAATCAGGTCAGAGTGTAAGTGAAGCCATGAAAGCTATTCAGGATTTACCTTCATCAAAAGGTGTAAGGAAGCTTACCACTGATAAGGGGGGTGGATTCTATAATAAATATATGAAACGATTGTTAGACTGTAAAAACATAGAACTGTACAGTGTATTTTCTCAGGAAACTAAAGCCAGCATTGCAGAGAGATTTATAAGAACATTGAAAACTAAGATATATAAATATTTAACGGCTTATAATACCTTAACCTATATAAATGTTTTACCTGATATGGTTAAAATGTATAATAGAACACCACATAGAGGATTAAAGGGGAAAATACCTATTGATGTACATGCTTTATCTTCGCCTCAAGATGTGACTAGGCAGTTTAAGCTCATGTATAAAGGAGAGCAGCAGACTAAGCCACGCATCAGTAATCATCTGTCTGTGGGAGATACAGTACGGCTTGCCTTATCTAATCGTATTTCAAAGTTCAAAAGAGGTTTTCATCAACAGAACACTAAGGAAATATTTACTATTACTCAAATTGATACTAAACAACCTGTGCCTTTATATTATCTAAAGGACTTAAATAATAGACTTATAGAAGGCGGATTTTATAGAGAGGAGTTGACTCCCACCTACTTGTCAGATACATTTGAAATTGAGAGAATTATAAGTAAACGTAAAGTTGGTAATACTACTTTATATAAAGTTAGATACGTCGGTTACGACAGTTCATTTGATCAGTGGGTGAATTCAGATGACGTGAAGAAACTATGAAGAAGCAGCCCTTAGTTAGCAAGTATTGTGGATTTATCGAACTATTAGCTAGATTAGGTTATAATTCTAGGAAAAAGTTAATTAAGACTCTTAAAAAGGAACATATACTTTGCCTATCTGAAATATTTAATAATTTCTTAAAAAATAAAATTGAAGTTGGGAAGCCTATTTTAAAGAGACTTTCTAAATATAGAGCTCTACTCCATACATTAGCCTGTAAGAAGAAGGCTATTTCACTCAAGAAAGACATATTAACGAGTAAAAGAGGAGGTAATTTATTGGGCATTTTACTTCCCATAGCTATAAATTTTATTTCAAGGCTATTTAATAAGGAATAATGAAAGAATTCTATCTTATACCACGAAAAGCTATTGATCAACAGAAGCCTACGGCAGTAAGTGTTGAGAAGCCTACGACAACAGTGAGAACAAATCCTCTTATACAACACTTGATAAGACTTAAGATTAAAGCTTAAGGATTATGATTTTGCAGTCTCCCTGTTAAATTATTTTAATACAACCGGACTTGTAAAGTGGGATGAGGAAGGGAACATTACATCACCAGTTACTGGGCTCAATATTGTAGATGACGTTATAAGCAGAATGTGCACTCCGAAATTGTTATTCCCAGAAGATAAATTGCCCATAGCCAAGTTTTTTTTTCTTTGACCTCTACACCTAAGAATTTATTTAGAAATGTAGATGCGAAAAATAAAGTGTTTTCTGCTCCGGGTTTGAAGAGGAAGATCAAGGCTGGAGATGAAGGAGAGTCTACCTGGATACCATATTAAGGTGAGTTTCTGTTTATTTTTATAATTTACTATTAGTCTACAGGATGGATAGTTACGTTATATATGCAGCGAGTAACTCTGATACTGATGTATTTAAAAACAATGTTCCCAATGCTTTTGAAAATAGATTACATAATCAGCTGCCTTTAGACCCGAATAAAGCTTATGAAGTGTGCCTGAAGAATATATTCCTGCCTCCATCTTATTTCGCTGTTAAGAGGAATGACCCGGAAAGTTTTATTTCAGTTCAACTTCTAGTGTCTAATAAAAATTTATCTGATTTGAGCATGGTGAATACATCTTTCACTTTAAAGTCGGATATTTTAGCCAGTGATAATTGCATAGAGCTAACAACTATTTTAAATAGAGAAATTTCAACTATATTTTTAAAAAGTTCATTGAGTTTTATAGGATCCCTACTTAATTATAATTTCCCAGACCATGGGGACGTTTATATGAAATATGATTCGAGTATTAATCGAATTAAGTTTAATGCAGCATTTAGTGAGAAGTTGTTAAAATTATTTATTACAAAGGATGGAAAATTAGTTGTTCGAATTTCTTTATCTTTCGGTCGAAATATATGTAAAGTTATTGGAGCTGAAGTAGGTAAAGCCTATGATATTTTTATTATGAATAAACTACCTAATAACAGGTTAACAGTACAAGATACATGCTATTATCATCCTAGGCCGGGAGGCCGTATAGATTTCTTGTGTGTATATTGTGATAAGGTGCAGCCCACCATGTTTGGTAATCAGATTGTAAATATCTTGAATGTTGTTTCGTTTCAAAGTAATGTAACACACAGGAAATTATATAAACCTTTTAATACGACTAATATTGATGGCATAAGTATTAAATTAACAGATCAAGATGGGGAGCCTGTATAATTTGAAAAGGATGGATGTACGATTGCAGTATTACATATTAGACCCGTTGATATATAATGGTAAGAGTAGAGGGAGTTTATCATTCTCTCCTGGCACGTTTAAACATGAGGGTCGGGTTTGTACAGCTGTCTGTTGACGAGGTAGAGCGATTTATCGCTCCTCGAGGGAAGAGAGGTGGAGCACTGAGCAATATTACTGTTTTTGATAGAAGACATTTAAGAGGAGGTGGAATATTAAGTTTCTTAACTGGTCTAGCTCGTAGAGCAACACCTTTCCTATTAAAAACTATCATGCCAGCAGCATTGACAATGGGACGGAATGTTTTGCAGGATATAAATGCAGGCCAAGGTACTTTGAAAGATTCAATTAGAAAACGCGGTATGGAAACATTGAAAAGTATAGGTCCTAAATTGATAGCAGGTGGCCGAATAACGAAAAGAAAAACGAAAAGACCTGCCTATATAAAGAAAATGGATAGATATAAAGACGTGTTTTCATAAAACAGTACTAGTTGTATCCTAGACGCAGACATGATGAGTGTAAATGCTCCTAGTGCAGCATTGCAAGTTCCTTTAGAAAATTATACAGCTGCTATAAGCGATGGCTTTCCTAAAGTTAATCTGCATAGAATGGTTGAAAGTACGATATTTTCAAGACAGACACAGGATATTTTACCTGTAAATTCAAGTATTAACAATAAATTTAAAGATTCTTATATTGAATTCCGTATCCCAGGAGTTAAGGGACAATTTATTGATCTTTCGAGCTTGACGCTAGAACTGATGGTTGAATTAACGGGACCTGACGGAATTACGGCTTTAGCGGATATTAAAAATGCATCAATAGTCAATGGTTTGTCCCAGACAATGTTTAAAGCTGTAACTGTTTATTTAAATGAGCAAGTGGTGGAAACTAATTCACTATTTTCATATTTATCATATGTAAAGCTAATGACAACGCTTTCTGAATGTAAAGCTGTAAGATTTAAAGAACTAACGTATTTCTATAATGATGCTTTTCCTGAAAAATATGATGCAGATTATTTTAAGAATGCCTCAGAAGACCTTAAATCTAGATTTGTAAAGTTAAAAACTGAGGGAGTAAATTGTTGCTTTAAACTGCTATTGGACATTACAACTTTGAACGAATATCTTTTGGATGGAATTGATATTCGTTTGAGATTAGAACTTAACAGTGATCCGTGGGTTATAAACAGTATTGAATCAGGATATAAGTTTAACATAAAACTAGCTAGAATGTGGATTGATCGGATAACTTCATTCGCATCTGGATTGAAGGCTATTAATAGAGCTCTGGCTGAACAAAATACGCCAGTTACATATACGTTTGATAAGACACTCCACAAGACGTTCATTCTTGGTAATGGGCAGCAGAGATTAAGTATTGACCAGCCATGGGGGAGCATTATCCCAGATAAATTATTTATTATGATGACGGATATGGAAGCAATATCCGGAGCGTATACACTTAATCCACTTTATTTCGATCACTGCGATTTATCTAATGTATATATTACACGTGATGGGACAAACTTATTTAATATAACTTGCAAGTTCCCGAATAAATGTTCGAAACTATACTACGAAACTCAAAATACAGTAGGCTTTAACGCTTGCAATACCTTGACATATAATTCATTTATAAAAGGAAGAACGTTACTGGCATTTAGACTAACGCCTGAGGAATTGAGAGATACCCTTCCTATAGAGGCTTCGGGAAACCTGAGAATTACATTAGAATTTGCTGTTCCAGTGAAATCAAATAAAGTTATTATTTTATTCGGAAATACAACGGGAGTATTGAGAATTTATTCCGATAGGCGAGTTGTGTGTGATACAAGAGCATGAACTGCAAACAAATTAATACGGCATTGAACAATATGAAGGGTAGTAAAGCTAAATATATTGGATGCTATTTAGCGACGGATATATATAGAATAATGAAGCAAATACGGGATAGGCCGATTATGTTTATAATAAATACCTTAGGAAGAGACTCTAAGGAAGTAATGGGTCACTGGATAGCTGTATATAAATCTAAACGGAAAATAGTTATACTAGATTCATATGGAATAAATGTGTATTCGCCCTACATTTCGGAGTTTTTAAATTATTATAAAGACTGTGATGTATACACGTTTACAGAGCGACTTCAGAGTTTAAATACATACGTATGCGGGCTATATGCGATGTTTTTCTGTTACCATCTTTCAAACAAGGATCTAAAAACTGCATTAAAGCTATTTGAAACTAGTTTTACTTACGGAGATTATATGCAGAATGATAGGAACGTAATGAGGCTATCTTATGCTTTATTTAAAAATATGCCGAGCTGCTATGAAACGCTGTGTTATGATAAGAGCGATATTTGTTGGAAAATGTGCTTGGAGACGACTGGCTGAATGAGGTTATAACAAAATTATCTAACGGAAAATGGTGAGTACATTTGTTTCGAGGTTTTATGTGTCTGATAAATATTGTACATGTGTAAACGCTTTCTGAAACTGTTATTCTTTATTTACAGAGATGAGGAGTGAATAGGACGGATATTATACAAGCGGATTGAGGAGTGAGCTTCTTAGAACTTCGGGCTAAATGAGTCGTTTATTAAAAATTGTGTAAACTAAGAATTAGATGACTAAATAAATTATAAATAAATAAATATGTTTTATTAACGCCTAATGTATATATATATATATATATATATATATATATATATATATATATATATATATATATATATATATATATATATATATATATATATATATATATAAATTATTACGGCGGCGAACGCTGACAATGACTGGTAGATGACAGGGCAGGTAATCACGTGATGATTGCCTCGGGCAGATAGCCTGGGGCAGGTAGCTGGTGCCAGCTCAGATAGTCTCGGAGGCAGTTTCAGTAATAAAGGTTACATTGAGATGCCTCTGTTGATTTCAGTAAAACTGACTGGTTAATGAAAAAAGGAATAAAACATTACGATGTCAGAAAAATAGGAAGAGAGAATAATATGAAGAGGAGAGAGAGAGAGAGAGAGAGAGAGGGACGGTCCAGATATTATGGAGAAGATAAGATAAGATAAGAGGTAACCTGCATGCGGCGTCTGGCTGACGGTCTAAAGTAAACACAGGTGGGCCACAGATTGTGAGGTAAGGGGGGGGGCGAAGGAGGGGGTGTGATGTAAGAGCGGGAGATGCGGGGGAAAGACAGTGAAATGATTCAGATATATAGCAATATACTAGTTTCTAAGTAAGAATCCCATAAGAACTCTTAACAAAACTCGTATGACATTATTTTCATCATAAGAACTTTAACAAACTCGTATGACATTATTTTCATCATAAGAACTTTAACAAACTCGTATGACATTATTTCATCATAAGAACTTTTAACAAAATTCTATAATCTCAGAAATTACTCACTCATAAGAAATCCTTAATTCCGAATCTGTGACTGCTCAAATTCACCAAGAAACCCTAAAGCGCTACAAGTGATATTTGAATTTCTCCCATAAGAACTTTAACAAACTCGTATGAACTTATTTTCAGCATAAGAACTAATAACAAAATTCTATAATCTCAGAAATTACTCGCTCATAAGATATCCTTAATTCCAAATCTGTGACTCCCCAAATTAGCCTGAAAACCCCCAAGCGCTACACGTGATATTTCTAAATTTACCTGAAAACCATGGCTCACACAGGTAACTTTTTCCCCAGAAAAAAAAATGTTCTGTGCGTCTTACTCCCTACTACTGGACAGGTATACAGAGAATGACAAAGAGGTGTGTGATGAACCCAACAAGAGGTTCCAAGAGGTCTTCACAACAGAACAAGGTGAGGTCACTGTGCTACGAGAAAGGGACGTAAACCAGGCGGCCTTGGAAGAGTTTGAAATTACGAGAGAGGAGGTCAAGAGACACCTGCTGGATCTGGATGTTAGAAAGGCTGTTGGTCCAGACGGGATCTCGCCATGGGTACTGAAAGAGTGTGCAGAGGCACTTTGCTTGCCACTCTCTATAGTGTATAGAAGGTCACTGGAGACAGGAGACCTACCAGAAATATGGAAGACGGCGAATGTGGTCCCAATATACAAAAAGGGCGACAGGCAAGAGGCACTGAACTACAGGCCAGTATCCTTGACTTGTACACCATGCAAGGTGATGGAGAAGATCGTGAGAAAAAACCTGGTAGCACATCTGGAGAGAAGGGACTTCGTGACAAATCGACAACATGGGTTCAGGGAGGGTAAATTTTGCCTGACTGGCTTAATAGAATTCTATGACCAGGTGACACAGATTAAACAAGAAAGAGAGGGCTGGGCGGACTGCATTTTCTTTGATTGTCGGAAAGCCTTTGACACAGTACCGCATAAGAGGCTGGTACATAAGTTGGAGAGACAGGCAGGTGTAGCTGCTAAGGTGCTCCAGTGGATAAGAGAGTACCTAAGCAATAGAAAGCAGAGAGTTACGGTGAGGGGTGAGACCTCTGATTGGCGTGAAGTCACCAGTGGAGTCCCACAGGGCTCTGTACTCGTTCCTATCTTGTTTCTGATATATGTAAATGATCTCCCGGAGGGTATAGATTCATTTCTCTCAATGTTTGCGGATGATGCCAAAATTATGAGAAGGATTAAGACAGAAGAGGACTGTTTGAGGCTTTAAGAAGACCTAGGCAAACTGAAGGAATGGTCGAACAAGTGGTTGTTAGAGTTCAACCCAACCAAATGTAATGTAATGAAGATAGGTGTAGGGAGCAAGAGGCCAAATACAAGGTATCATCTGGGAGAGGAAATCCTTAAGGAGTCAGAGAAAGAAAAAGACTTGGGAGTTAATATCACGCCAGACCTGTCTCCTGCAGCACATATTAAGAAGATAACATCAGCGGCATATGCCAGGCTGGCCAACATACGAACGGCATTTAGAAATTTGTGTAAAGAATCATTCAGAACTTTGTATACCACATATGTCAGGCAAATTCTGGAGTATGCAGCCCCAGCATGGTGTCCATATCTAGTCAAGGATAAGACTAAACTGGAAAAGGTTCAAAGATTTGCCACCAAACTAGTACCCAAGCTGAGAGGTATGAGCTACGAGGAGAGACTGTGGGAATTGAACCTCACTTCGCTGGAAGACAGAAGAGTTAGGGAGGACATGATCACTACATTGAAGATTCTCAAGGGAATTGATAGGGTAGATAAAGACAGGCTATTTAACACAAGGGGCACACGCACAAGGGGACACAGGTGGAAACTGAGCGCCCAAATGAGCCACAGAGATATTAGAAAGAAGAATCGGCTTGAGAATGGTCCAGGACGGACCGAAACGTCGTCGTCCCTTCAAATTCTAGTGTGTGGTCTGGTCAACATATTAGAAAGAACTTTTTTAGTGTCAGAGTGGTTGACAAATGGAATGCATTAGGGAGTGATGTGGTGGAGGCTGACTCCATACACAGTTTCAAGTGTAGATATGATAGAGCCCAATAGTCTCAGGAATCTGTACACCTGTTAATTGACGGTTGAGAGGCGGGACCAAAGAGCCAGAGCTCAACCCCCGCAAACACAACTAGGTGAGTACACACACACATACACACACACACACACACACACACACACACACACACACACACACACACACACACACACACACACACACACACACACACACACACACACACACACACACACACACACACACACACACACACACACACACACACACACACACACACACACGCACACACACACACACGCACACACACACACACACACACACACACACACACACACACACACACACACACACACACACACACACACACACACACACACACACACACACACACACAGACTCAGCCTAAATTGTTGCATAGCCACATTAGGAGAAAAACAACAGTAAAGGAACAGGTTATGAGATTAAGGATAGGGGCGGAAGGATTCACTACAAATGACAAGGAAGTGTGTGAGGAATTGAATAAGAAATTCCAGGAGGTCTTCACCTTAGAACAAGGAGAAATTCCAGAGGTAAGTGAGGGAATAGCTAACCAGGAACCACTGGAAGAGTTTGAGATTACCAGTGGGGAAGTAAGGAAGTGTTTACTAGAGTTGGACGTGACGAAGGCTATAGGCCCAGATGGAATCTCCCCTTGGGTTCTAAAGGAAGGAGCAAGAGAACTGAGCCTACCACTCTCCATAGTGTATAACAAATCACTGGCAACAGGGGAACTGCCAGATACTTGGAAAGCAGCTAACGTAGTCCCGATATACAAGAAAGGGGATAGACAGGAGGCACTGAACTACAGGCCAGTGTCCCTAACCTGCATACCATGCAAGCTGATGGAGAAGATTGTGCGAAAAAAACTAGTGGAGCATCTGGAGCGAAGGAACTTTGTAACACAGCATCAACATGGGTTCAGGGATGGCAGGTCCTGCCTCACAGGGTTACTTGAATTCTACGACCAGGCAACAAAAATAAGGCAAGAAAGAGAAGGGTGGGCAGACTGCATATTTTTGGATTGTCAGAAAGCCTTTGATACAGTGCCACACAAGAGGCTAGTGCGAAAGTTGGAGATGCAGGCTGGAGTGAGAGGGAAGGTACTCCGGTGGATAGAGGAATACCTAAGCAACAGGAGACAACGAGTCTGTGTGAGGGGTGAGGTCTCAGATTGGCGAGACGTCACAAGTGGAGTCCCGCAGGGGTCAGTCCTTGGACCTATACTGTTTCTGGTATATGTAAATGATCTCCCAGAGGGTATAGATTCGTTCCTCTCAATGTTTGCCGACGATGCAAAAATTATGAGGAGGATTGAAACAGAGGATGATAGTAGGAGGCTACAAGATGACCTGGATAGACTGAGTGAATGGTCCAACAAATGGCTGTTGAAGTTCAACCCGAGTAAATGCAAAGTAATGAAACTAGGCAGTGGAAACAGGAGGCCAGGCACAGGATACAGAATAGGAGATGAAGTACTTAATGAAACAGACAGAGAGAAAGATCTAGGAGTTGATATCACACCAAACCTGTCTCCTGAAGCCCACATAAAGAGAATAACGTCTGCGGCATACGCGAGGCTGGCTAACATCAGAACGGCGTTCAGGAACCTGTGTAAGGAATCATTCAGAATCTTGTACACCACATATGTAAGACCAATCCTGGAGTATGCGGCCCCAGCATGGAGCCCGTACCTTGTCAAGCACAAGACGAAGCTGGAAAAAGTCCAAAGGTATGCTACTAGACTAGTCCCAGAACTAAGAGGCATGAGTTATGAGGAAAGGCTGCGGGAAATGCACCTCACGACACTGGAAGACAGAAGAGTAAGGGGGGACATGATCACAACCTACAAAATCCTCAGGGGAATCGACCGGGTAAACAAGGACGAACTTTTCAACACTGGTGGGACGCGAACAAGGGGACACAGGTGGAAGCTGAGTACCCAAATGAGCCACAGAGACGTTAGAAAGAACTTTTTCAGTGTCAGAGTAGTTAGCAAATGGAATGCATTAGGAAGTGATGTGGTGGAGGCTGACTCCATTCACAGTTTCAAATGTAGATATGATAGAGCCCAATAGGCTCAGGAATCTGTACACCAGTTGATTGACGGTTGAGAGGCGGGACCAAAGAGCCAGAGCTCAACCCCCGCAAGCACAATTAGGTGAGTACAATTAGGTGAGTACACACACACACACACACACACCCACACCACTACTACTAACCACAACCACCATTGTCACCGACAACAACAACCATTGCTACCAAAATCAACCAACACTGACACCAACCACAACCACCACTGCTACTAACCACAATCAATACTTCCACCAACAACAACCACCACTGCAACCATCAACAATAACCACTGTCACCAACAACAACCACCACTGCCACCATCCACAACCACAACTGCCACTAACCTCAACCACTTCTGCCACTAGCACCAACCAATACTGCCACCAACAACAAAAAACACTGCAACTATCAACAATAACCACTGCCACTAACCACAACCACCACTGCCACCAACATCAACCACCACTGCTACCAACAACAACAACCACTGCCACTAACCACAATCCCCACTGCGACCAACAACAACCAATAACAACCACCACTGCTACTATCCACAACCACCACTGCCACCAACAACAACCAACACTGCCATGAACAGCAACCACCACTACCACCAACTACAGCCTCAACTACCACTAACAACAACACCAATTGCCATCAATAACAACCATAACTGCCACCAGCAACAACCACCACTGCCACCATCCTCAACCAACACTGTCACTAACCACAACCACCACTGCCGCCAACAACAACCAACACTGTCACTAACCAAAACCACCACTGCCGCTAATCACAACGACAACTGCCACCACCAACAACCACCACTGCCGCCAACAACAACCACCACTGCCACTAACCACAACAACCAATGACACCAACAACAACTAACACGGCCACTAACTACAACCACCACTGCCACCAAACACAACCACCACTGCCACCAACAACAACCACGACTGGCACCAATAACAACCACCACTGCCACCAACAACATCCGCCATTGCCACTATTCACTAACACCACTGTCGCCAACAACAACCACCACTGCCACTAACCACAACAATCAATGACACCAACAACAACTAACACGGCCACCAACAACAACCATCACTGCCATCTATCACAACCCCCAGTTCTACCAACAACGACTTCCGCTGCCACCAACCACAACCAACACTGCCACCAACAAACAACAACCACTGCCACCAACCACAACCACCACTGCCACCAGCAACAAACACCACCGCCACTAACCACAACAACAACCAGTGCCACCACCAACAACAACACTACCATTATCCACAACAACCAGTGCCACTAACACCAACCACGACTCTAACCACGACAACCTGTGCCACCAACAACAACCAACACTTCCACTAACCATAACTAACAGTGACACCAACTACAACCACCACTGCCAGTAATCACAACTACCACTGACCCCAACAACAACCACCACTGCTACCAACCACAACCACCACTGCCACCAACTACAACTACCTCTGCCACCATCTCACAACCACCACTGACAACAACAACAACCAACACTGCCACCAACCACAATCACTACTGCAACTAACCACAACTACCACTGCCACCAACCCCAGTCAACACTGCCACTAACCACAACCTCCACTGCCAACAACCACAACCACCTCTGCCACTAACCACAACCACCACCGCCACCTACCAAAAAAAAAAAACACTGCCACCAACAACAACCACACCTGCTACTGACAACAACCATCTCTGCAACTAGCAACATCTGCCACCACGGCCACCAACAACAACAACCACTTCCACCAACTAACACCACCAACCACAGTCACCAGTGCCATCAACAACAGCCACCACAGCAACCATCAACAATAACCACTGTCACTAACCACAACCACTACTGCCACTAACATCAACCACCACTGCTACCAACAACAACAACCACTGCCACTAACCACAACCCCCACTGCGACCAAAAACAACCAACAACAACCACCACTGCTACTAACCACAACCACCAGTGTCACCAACAGCAACCACCACTGCCAATAACCACAACCACCACTGCCACCAATAACGACCATCCCTGCCACCAACAACAACCACCACTGCCACCACTAGTGCCACCACTTCCACCAACAACAGCCACAACTGCCACCAACAACAACCATCACTGCCACCAACAACAACCACCACTGCAACCAACAACAACCACCACTGCCACCAACCTCAACCACCACTGCCATCAACCACAACCACCACTGCCACTAATCACAACCACAACTGCCACCCATCAACAACCACAACTGCCAAAATCAACAGCCACCACTGCCACCAACCACACCCACAACTGCCACCAACAACCACCACCACTGCAACCAACCACAACCACCACTGCCACCACCAACAACCACCACTGCCACCACCAAGAACCACTACTGCCACCAACGACAACTAAGACTGCCACCAACCCCAACCACAACTACCACCAACAACAACCTCCACTGCCACCAACCACAACCAACACTGCCACCACAAACAACAACTAAAACTGCCACCACCAACAACAGCCACTACTACCAACAACAACCAAACCTGACACCAACCACAACAATCACTGCCACCAACAACAACCAACACTGCCACATCACAACAACCAGTGCCACCAACCACAACCACCACTGCAACCAATATCAACCGACACTTCCACCAACAATAACCACCATTGCCACCAAAAACTACCACCACTGCCACTAACCAAAAAATCCAGTGCCACCAACCACAACCACCACTCCCATCAACAACAACGAACACTGCCACCCACAACAACCACCACTGCCACCAACCACGACCACAACCACAACTGCCACCAACAAAAAAACAAGACTGCCACCAACAACAGCCAACACTGCCACCAGCAACAACCAACACAGTCACCAAAAACAACCACTCCTGCCACCAACAACGACCTCCACTGCCAGTAACCACAACCAGCACTGCTTCCATCAACAACCAACAATGCCACGTTCAACAACCACCACTGCTACCATCAACAACCATCACAGCCACCAACAACAACCATCACTGTCACCAACCACAAACACCACTGCCACTACCCACGAAAAAGCTAGTGCCACTAACAACAACCAACTCTGGCTACCTACCTTGAGGTGCTTCCGGGGCTTAGTGTCCCCGCGGCCCGGTCGACCAGGCCAGGAGGCCTGGTCGACGAGGCAACCACTGCCTCTAACTACAACCACAACTGCCACTAATCACAACAACTACTGTCACCAACCACAACAACCACTGCCACCAACCACAACAACCAGAGAAACTAGCAACAACAAGCACCACTGGCACTAATTACAACCACCAATGCTACCAACAACAACCACGTATGATACCAACGACAACCACCACTGCAACTAACCACAACTACCACTGCCAACTTGCCACAATCACCTCTGCTACCCACCACAATCACTACTGCAACTAAACACAATTACCACTGCCACCAACCACAACCTCCACTGCCACTTACCACAACCACCACTACCACTAACCACAACAACCAGTGCCACCAACAACTATCACCACTAATAGTAACAGCAACAACCAGTGCCACCAATAACAACTACCACTGCCATCAACTCCAACCACCCCAACAACAACCACCACTACCACTAACCACATCCACCACTGCCACTAACCACAATCACCACCGCCACACACCACAATCACTACTGCAACTAAACACAACTACCGCTGCCACCAACCACAACCTCCACTGCCACTAACCACAACCACCACTGACACTAACCACAACCACCAGGGCCACCAACAACTACCACCACTGTAACTAACCACAACAACCAGTGCAACCAATAACAACTACAACTGCAACCAACAACAACCACCACTGACACCAGCAACAACCACCACTGCAACTAATCACAACTACCACTAATGCCAACAACAACCACCACTGCCACTAGCCACATCCACTACTGCCACCAACCACAACTACCACTGCCACCAACCCCAACCACCACTGTCAATAACCGCAAACATCACTGCCAACAGCCACAGTCACTACTGCAACTAAACACAACTACCACTGCCACCAACCACAACCTCTTCTGCCACCATAAACAACAACCAATGCCACTAACCACAACCACCACTTCCACCAACCACAACCACCACTGCCACCAATATTAACCACCACTGCCACCAACCTCAACCTCCACTGCCACCAACTACAACCACCACTGAAACTAACCACAACCACTACTGCCACCAATAACAACCATCACTGCCACCAACAACAACCATCACTGCCACCAACAACAACCATCACTGCCACCAACAACAACCATCACTGCAACTATCAACAGTACCCACTGCCACCCACCATAACCACCACTGCAAAAAACCTCATCCACAACTAACTGCCACTAACCTCAACCACCGCTGCCACCAACACCATCCACCACTGCCACCAACAATAATCAACACTGCCACATCATAAAAATCAGTGCCACCGCCCACAACCACCAATGCCACCAACATCAACCAACACTTCCACCAACAACAACCACCACAGCCACTAAAAACAACCACCTCTGCCACTAACCACAAAAATTAGTGCCACCAACCACAACTACCACTGCCACCCACAAAAACGAACACTGCCACCCACAACAACCACCACTGCCACTAACCATAAAAACCTGTGCCACCAAACACAACCACAACTGCCACCAACTAAAACCAAGATTGCCATTAACAACAACCTACACTGCTACCAACAAGAACCAACACTGTCACCAACAACAACCACTACTACCACCAACAACAACCACTACTGCCACCAACAACAACCACAAATGCTACCAACAACAACCACTACTGCCACCAACAACAACCACAAATGCTACCAACAACAACCACTACTGCCACCAACAACAACCACAAATGCTACCAACAACAACCACTACTGCCACCAACAACAACCACAAATGCTACCAAGAACAACCACTACTGCCACCAACAACAACCACAAATGCTACCAACAACAACCACTACTGCCACCAACAACAACCACAAATGCTACCAACAACAACCACTACTGCCACCAACAACAACCACAAATGCTACCAACAACAACCACCACAGCCACCAACAAAAACAATCAACACCGCCACCTACAGCACCCACCACTGCCACCAAAAACAATCAACGCTGCCATCTACAACAACTACCACTGCCACCAACCACAACCACCACTGCCACTAATCACAACTACCACTGCCACCAACCACAAACACCACTGCCACTAACCACAACAACTAGTACCATTAACAACAAACAACACTGCCAATAACCACAACCATCACTGCCACTAATCACAACAACCACTGTCACGAACCACGACAATCACTGCACCAAACCACAACAACTAGAGTCACTAACAGGAACCACCGCTGCCACTAACCACAACAACCAGAGAAACTAACAACAAGCACCACTGACACTAACCACAACCACCAATGCCACCAACAACAACCACGTCTGACACCAACGACAACCACCACTGCCAGTAATCACAACCAACACCACTACTACCAAACAAAAGCACCACTGCCACTAACGACATCCACCATTGCCACTAACCACAATCACCACCGCCACACGCCACAATCACTACTGCAACTAAACACAACTACCACTGCCACCAACTACAACCTCCACTGCCACTAACCACAACCACCACTACCACTAACTACAACCACCAGTGCCACCAACAACTACCACCACTGTAACTAACCACAACAACCAGTGCCAAAAATAACAACTACCACTGCCACCAACCATAACCACCACTGACACCAGCAACAACCACCACTGCAACTAACCCCAACTACCACTAACGCCAACAACAACCACCACTAACCACATCCACCAACCACAACTGCCACTGCCACCAACTATAACCACCACTGCCACTAACCACAATCACCACTGTCACAAGCAACAATCACTACTGCAACTAAACACAACCACCACTGCCACCAACCACAACCTCCACTGCCACCATAAACAACAACCAATACCACTAACCACAACCACCTCTTCCACCAACCACAACCACAACTGCCACCAACCACAACATCCACTGCCATTAACCATAACCACATGAGTAAAAGGCTCTTCTGGCACTATAATAGGGTATAATGGTGCTCGTGGCACAGTCTGGTTAGGTTCACCAACAGTTTGACACACAACTCAATTGTGACAATATCTGACCACATCCTTTTTGAGTTTTGGCCAATAGAAAAATTTACATATCTTATGATTCATACTGGTAATGCCGTGGTGACCTCCTATCAAGTCATCATGGGCAGCTTGCAATACCTGCTCCCTATACTCCTTTGGTATAACGAACTGGGTCTTAGACTCACAATCATCTGTTGAAGGAGTTCCTGATGGTCTCCATCTTCTCATCAGACATCGATCATTGAAATAACAACCCGTGCTCTCATCCAAAGTATTAATGGAGTCGGCTGCTTCTGTATAACATTCAGTTAGACTGGGATCAGTACTCTGCAACTCACTCAAGGTCTGGAACTCAACAGCTGGAGCGAGCGGGCAAGGAACTGGTACCTGGGCCACCTCTTCCAGACCGTCAGAATAAATTAGGGCTTTGGTACCGGCCTCACTCTCGCCATCATCCACATCTGGTTGAGTCAGTATTGCACTAGGGTTAGTAAACATAACAGGACAATCTGTCCCACTAACAACTTGTCAAAATCATTACCTACAACAGTAATAACCCCAGGGATGGGCAACTGCTCACTAACTGCTACAGTGCACCAACCCGGTGTAATAGATAAGTTCAGGTTAACTTTAATGGTACACGCTGAACATGACCTCCAAGTCCATGTAATAACACTACATCTCTAGTGTCTTCTGTGCTAACATCAGTAAGAACACGGCGAGAAATTAAAGACTGGGAAGCACCAGTGTCCCTTAATAACTGCACTGGCTTCCATGTTCCACTAGTACATAATAAGGTACCCGAATGTAGGTATGGTTCAAAATTAGTCATCCACTTGGACATGACTGGAGCAACATTGGCATTAAAGGCTTGCAAACCCCTACTCATAATCAGACCAGTTGTCTCAACTCAGGGTGCAAGGCATAACAGGAATTTACCACATGACCTCTTCTCCCTCCAATGCGTGCAATATCTGTCAGTGGTCGAAACAACCGAACCAACTGCAGGTTTAATCACTACATTACTTGAGGGCGACAACCCTGTCTGTTGTTTCTCAATTTTAGGCTTTACAGGAGAAGGGTTCAGGGGAGAAGGTGAGGTAGCTGGTCGGGCCTAGAAAACATGAGATTTAGGAGCATGATAATTAGTCTTAACATTATAATGATTAGGTGGTGCTCGAAAAGGCACCTTAGTAAGTAATTCATGCTCATCAGCTAGCTTGGCTAGTTTCATAAGATCAGTGGTTTGTTTATTTTCCGCCATAAACAAAGCTAATTTCTCTGGGAGACATCCCAAAACATCCTCAGTTACTATGAGGTTTTTCAAAGTCTTATTACATTTGAAAATGTAATAAGTTTTACGAAACGCGCCCGTGTCGCGTCAGACTAGAAATAAAAATGAATTTTGGAGAAGTGATTTTTGATTTACCTCCAACAGTGAAGCGTAATGTACGAAAGATTGAGAAAATTCGTGTTAGAATTATTAAGCTTACTTTTTCGGTCATATTTAATAATATATGTCTACAGGAAAGACTGCTACCAAAATATACTAATATATATATATATATATATATATATATATATCATTAGCTTTATCATTTCATAAGAAGAAAATTAGAGAAAATATATTAATTCAGGATATATATATATATATATATATATATATATATATATATATATATATATATATATATATATATATATATATATATATGAATATACAAATATAATGAGACATTGTAAGCCTCTCTATCAGAGTTGTTTCTCTCTATTGCACAACAGTTTAAGAAACAACTCTGATAGAGAGGCTTACAATGTCTCATTATATTTGTATATTCATATATTGTGTGTTCATGAGGCTTTTCTTTAATCTTTCATCCTTATTCTCTGACCGCTTAATCCTCTTTGACCATTCTAAGCTAAGCTTTACCTGTTTTTGGTTAATTACACCTGACCAACCCTTGGGATGGGTTGGTCAGGTGTCGGCCTATATATCTTCCCCCCTTCTCCCTTCTCCTCAGTCAGTCTGGTGTTGACAAAGGCTTTAACAAAGCCGAAACGTTCACCTCATTTCATATTTCTCTGTGGATTTCCATATAAATATATATATATATATATATATATATATATATATATATATATATATATATATATATATATATATATATATATATATATATATATATATATAAATATATATAATATATATATATATATACATATATATATATATATATTACTCCCTCACTTGGTGAGGGAGTAATAAGTATCAAGCCAGGAGTTGGGCGACCACTTGATATAGATAGCTGGTGAAGCCATGGTATGGTATTGGATTGCATCCAAGTTGTAGTAACTTGAAGTATCTTATGTTAATACTTTCATCTCTTTTATGTAGTGTACTATACATGTTCTTTGTTTATTAAATATGTATAGTTAACAGGTGTTTTCCCGTGTCCTGGTGAGGCTTCCCATAAAACAGAGAGAGAGAGAGAGAGAAAAGATCACAGGGTGGTAAGGAATACTAATTCAGAAAAGGGATATTGAGAAGATCATTCTGAACAAGGAGAGAGTGGGGAGTCACGGCGGCTCAAGTAGGGTGTGTGTGCTCAGAACAACGAGGCCAGTGTTGAAGCTGCACCCCCTAGATATGTGGCGCTGAACCCCTCTCCAAGATCAAGAGGCGTACAGGGTGATCTCCTGAGAAAGCTACAAGTACTCTAGAACTGGTGCAGTAACCAGAGCTCTATGGAGGTGTAAGCTCCATAATCCCCAACCCCCCTCAGGTCAGGACAATGGTAATACATAATGTTACATGACAATTAATCTAGCATCACAATACACAAATAAGGTCACTAATCTCGGACCGTCACGCCACGGATGCGCTCGGTTGGAATGGTCAAAGTGGAGTGCAACCTTCAGCCAGGCTGGCCGGGGCGCGACACACGATCCAACTCCATGAGTCAACTGACCCTCAACTTTCAAATCTCTCAAGTTCATTTACAGACATAACTCGATCATGAACTTCTAATTTAATATACAACAGAGTAAAGATTATAATACACAACCTTACATAATAATAATAGATAATATGAATTAAGTACATTAAAGAATTTATCATGATATAAAAATATATGCACAAAGAATTCTTATTGGTAGGACATGGTAACATTGGAGCGAGCGAGCGAGGGTGGGGCGGAACCTGGGCCGAACGAGTCCCAGGAGGTGGAAGTCCCAGTGCCGCAACTAAGGGTTACAGAGTTCATCACATCCTTCTTCCACCTGAGGTCGGCTTCCTTCAAGACTAAGCAAAAGGAAGAGTGATAATTATTAGTTAAAAATTATCCTCTAGTGCACAAACACTAGTGACTAACCTAGTGTGCACACACTAACATACCATGTGTACACGCTGTAGTGGACCAAGTGTACATGCTATAACAGACCATGTGTACACGTACTAGCGATGCCTAGTACTACTCGCCTAAGTTACACATGTACACGCGCTTGGGGTCTCCAGACTCGGAGACCGCCGTGGTCGAGGCCGCAGAAGAGCCATCCCAGCAAGGTCAAGAACGACCCCAGCCTCCTGAAGCAGAACCTGGGCCGAACGAGCCCCAGGAGATGGAAGTCCTGTACGCAACTACGGGTTCCAGACAGAGATCATCACATCCTTCTTTCACCCGAGAAAGGGTTCCTTCACGACCAAGTAAAGAAAGAGTGAAAATAATGAATTAAAAATTATCACACAAAATTATTCTCAATCAAGTATACTCACGTAAGCAATTACCCAAGTATACTCAAGTTAGCAATTACCCAAGTGTACTCACGCTAGCAATTAACCTTGTGTACACGCGCTAGCGATTAACCAAGTGTACACGCACTAGCGATTAACCAAGTGTACATGCGCAAGCAATTAACAAAGTGTACTCCCGCTAGCGATTACCCAAGTGTACTCCCGTTAGCGATTACCCAAGTGTGCTCACGCTAGCGAGTACCCAAGTGTACTCCCACTAGCGATTACCCAAGTGTACTCCCACTAGCGATTACCCAAGTGTACTCCCACTAGCGATTACCCAAGTGTACTCACGCTAGCGATTACCCAAGTGTACTCCCACTAGTGATTACCCAAGTGTACTCACGCTAGCGATTAGCCAAGTGTACTCACGCTAGCGATTACCCAAGTGTACTCACGCTAGCGATTTCCCAAGTGTACTCCCACTAGCGATTACCCAAGTGTACTCACGCTAGCGATTACCCAAGTGTACTCACGCTAGCGATTACCCAAGTGTACTCACGCTAGCGATTACCCAAGTGTACTCCCACTAGTGATTACCCAAGTGTACTCACGCTAGCGATTACCCAAGTGTACTCCCTCTAGTGATTACCCAAGTGTACTCACGCTAGCGATTACCCAAGTGTACTCCCACTAGTGATTACCCAAGTGTACTCCCACTAGTGATTACCCAAGTGTACTCACGCTAGCGATTACCCAAGTGTACTCCCGCTAGTGATTACCCAAGTGTACTCACGCTAGCGATTACCCAAGTGTACTCCCGTTAGCGATTAGCCAAGTGTACTCACGCTAGCGATTACCCAAGTGTACTCACGCTAGCGATTTCCCAAGTGTACTCCCACTAGCGATTACCCAAGTGTACTCCCACTAGCGATTACCCAAGTGTACTCACGCTAGCGATTACCCAAGTGTACTCCCACTAGTGATTACCCAAGTGTACTCACGCTAGCGATTAACCAAATGTACACGCGTTAGCGATTAACCTCGTGTAAACGCGCTAGCGATTAATCCAGTTTACATGTGTTAGCAATGAACAGCTGTTAATTGTTAATCACATTGTTAATCAAGTGCTACTGATTGTGTGTACTCACTAGGGCGAGTACACTTAGTTAATCACTAGTGTGAGTACACTTGGATGCCTACCACTACTGATTAACCAAGTGTACTCAAACTAGTGATTAACCAAGTGTACTCACACTAGTGATTAACCAAGTGTACTCGCCCTAGCGATTATCCAAGTCTACTCTTGCTAGCGATTAACCAAATGTACACGCGCTAGCAAATAACCAAGAGTACTCATGCTAGCGATTAACCAAGTGTAATCATGCAAGCGATTAACCAAGTGTAATCATGCTAGCGATTAACCGAGTGTACATACGCTAGCGATTAACCAAGTGTGCTCATGCTAGCGATTAACGAAGTGTACATTCGGTTAATCGCTATCGTATTGGCGTATGCCTTTCCATTGGAGACTTTCAGCGCCGTGGAGAGAGGGGGACCTGCTGCGTGGGTAACAGCTTCTCCTCCGAATCAACCTACCCTGGCTTTGCGCCCTGGTGAGGCCACTCCAGACCGACAACCAGAGCGCAACTCCATAGTCTCCTGAGACTGATGGATGCCTACTTCCGCTAGCGATTAACCAAGTGTACTCACGCTAGCGATTAACCAAGTGTACTCACGCTAGCGATTAACGAAGTGTACTCACGCTAGCGATTAACGAAGTGTACTAACGCTAGCGATTAACGTAGTATACTCACGCTTGCGATTAACCAAGTGTACTCACGCTTGCGATTAACCAAGTGTACTCACGCTAGCGATTAACGAAGTGTACTCACGCTAACGATTAACTGCACCTCCACTCAACCAATTGACAAGAAGGTTAGTTTCCCTTCCTCACCTTTCCTGTTTGGCCTGGTGCAGAATGAGACAAGGAGGAGGGCAGTGGTGGAGTCTGCAGCCACCACCACTACTCTTCCTCTTCTTTCACTCCATACGAGGTCAAGGGTGAGAGGGTTACTTACCTGATCAAAGTCAGTGAGGTCTGGGTATCCCTGTCAGGTGTGGTTGAAGTCTCTGTCAGGTGTGGTTGGAGTCCCTGTCAGGTGTGCGCCTCCACTTGGCTCAGAGGAACGTTCGGCGATGATCTACTTTCAACCTTCAGGGAGCATCTACCCCGGCATGAACAGTGGTAGTGTGGTCTCACTACGTCTTTGGTGGGCTTTAGTGGGTGCGAGGGCTGAGGTAGGTAGGGAGGCTTTGGTGGGCCTTGGGGCTGAGAGAAGTTTGGGGGCTAAGGTAAGTTGGGAGGCTTTGGTATGCTTTGGGGTTGAGGTGGGGGTGAGGGCTGAGGTGGTTGTGAAGGCTGAGACGGGTGGTGGTAGAACAATCGCACCTCTGCATAATGCTCATCACAAAACAAACACCAAGAAGAAGGGCCACGAGGATGCAGACACAGACGAAGAATTTTCGAGCACAAGTCCATCTGCTCGATGTGCGTTTGACCTTTACGCTTCTGGCCTTTGCGCCTCTGTTCACTGCACCTCTGGCCTCTGCTCATGTGGCCTCTGCTCATGTGGCCTCTCTATATGCGGCCTTCGAGCATCTGGTCTTTGTGCTTGTGGTCTTTGGGAAGGTGACTGTGTATAGTCTTGGGCCCTCCATTGAGGACTCGAGCCGCTCGTCCATCTACGGCAGGCGGTGCCTCCTGAAGGGCATCAGACACAGGACGGAGTCAAGGGTAGGCAGTCAGGTCCAGCTGCCCTCCACATGGTCTGGGACCAGCCTGCCGACCATTGGTAAGGTGGCGAGCCACCTCCACAAGACACACATGTTACCGCAAGTGTGGGTCTCCACGCGGGTCGTGACCTGGTCACCCTTGGACTCTCCCGGAACCTGGTTCAAGCACGACCTGGACTTTCCTGGGACCTGGCTCATGCAGGAACTGGATTTCCATGGGGCCTTTCTCCTGCGGGACCTATACTTCCCCGGAGCCTGGTTCAAGCAGGAGCCGGACTTCCCCGGGGCCTGGCTCATGAAGGATCTGGACTTCTCCGGTGCCTGGCTCATGCAGGAGCCGGACTTCCCCAGAACCTGGTTCAAGCAGGACATGGCCTTCCCCAGAGCCTGGATCAAACAGGACATGGCCTTCCCCAGAGCCTGGATCAAACAGGACATGGCCTTCCCCAGAGCCTGGATCAAACAGGACATGGCCTTCCCCAGAGCCTGGATCAAACAGGATATGGCCTTCCCCAGAGCCTGGATCAAGCAGGACATGGCCTTCCCCAAAGTCAGGTTCAAGCAGGACCTGGACATTACCAGAGCCTGGTTCAAGCAGGACCTGGACATTACCAGAGCCTGGTTCAAGCAGGACCTGGACATCACCAGAGCCTGGTTCAAGCAGGAACTGGGCTTCCCTGGGGCCTGGCTCATGCAGGAACAGGACCTCCCTGGGGCCTGGCTTAGCCAGGACCAAACTCTCGTCGTGATCTGGTCCAAGAAGGACCTGAGCCGGGGACTCCAAGCGAGGAGAAGCCCGACACCGAAGATGGTCAGTATCACTGTCTCTCTCAAGATTATCAGCATTATACTCAAGTCGATAATTTATATAACAAATTTACAGTCGATAATTATTCTTTAATCCGCAAAGAAAATTGTGTTTGATGTTAATTCACGAGAAGTGAGATTTAATTTAGCAAGACTTATGGTGAATAACTGAATAACTTAGCAAGACCTGTATGGGCCTATGGTTAATTACTTAGCGAGACCTATGTGGGCCTATGGTGAATAACTTAGTGAGACCTGTGTGGGCCTATGGTTAATAATTTAGTGATACCTGTGTGGGCCTACGGTAAATAACTTAGTAAGACCTTTTGAGCCTATGGTGAAAAACTTAGCGAGACCTGTGTGGAGATATGGTGAATAACTTAGCAAGACCTGTGTGGGGCTATGGTGAATAACTTAGCAAAACCTGTGTAGGGCTATGGTGAATAACTTAGTGAGACCTGTGTGGGGCTATGGTGAATAACTTAGCGAGACCTGTGTGGGGTGAATAACTTTGCGAGACCTGTGAGGGGCTATGGTGAATAACTTAGTGAGACCTGTGTGGGTCTATGGTTAATAACTTAGCGAAACCTGTGTGGGCCTACGGTGAATAACTTAGCGAGACCTGTGTGGGGCTATGGTGAATAACTTTGCGAGACCTGTGTGGGGCTATGGTGAATAGCTTAGCAAGATCTGTGTGTACGGGCTATGGTGAATAACTTAGTGATACATGTGTGGGGCTATGGTGAATAACTTAGTGATACATTTGTGGGGGCTATGGTGAATAGCTTAGCAAGATCTGTGTGGGGCTATGGTGAATAACTTAGCAAGACCTGTGTGGGGCTATGGTGAATAACTTAGCGAGACCTGTGTGGGGCTATGGTGAATAACTTTGTGATACATGTATGGGGGCTATGGTGAATAGCTTAGCAAGATCTGTGTGGGGCTATGGTGAATAACTTAGTGAGACCTGTGTGGGTCTATGGTTAATAACTTAGCGAAACCTGTGTGGGCCTACGGTGAATAACTTAGCGAGACCTGTGTGGGGCTATGGTGAATAACTTTGCGAGACCTGTGTGGGGCTATGGTGAATAGCTTAGCAAGATCTGTGTGGGGGCTATGGTGAATAACTTAGTGATACATGTGTGGGGCTATGGTGAATAACTTAGTGATACATTTGTGGGGGCTATGGTGAATAGCTTAGCAAGATCTGTGTGGGGCTATGGTGAATAACTTAGCAAGACCTGTGTGGGGCTATGGTGAATAACTTAGCGAGACCTGTGTGGGGCTATGGTGAATAACTTTGTGATACATGTATGGGGGCTATGGTGAATAGCTTAGCAAGATCTGTGTGGGGCTATGGTGAATAACTTAGCAAGACCTGTGTGGGGCTACGGTGAATAACTTAGCGAGACCTGTGTGGGGCTATGGGGAATAACTTAGCGATTCATGTGTGGGGGCTATGGTGAATAACTTAGCAAGACCTGTGTGGGCCTGTGGTGAATAACTTAGCAAGACCTGTGTAGGGCTATGGTGAATAACTTAGAAAGACCTGTGTGGGGCTATGGTGAATAACTTAGCGATTCATGTGTGGGGGCTATGGAGAATAACTTAGCAAGACCTGTGTGGGGCTACGGTGAATAACTTAGCGAGACCTGTGTAGGGCTATGGGGAATAACTTAGCGATTCATGTGTGGGGGCTATGGTGAATAACTTAGCAAGACCTGTGTGGGCCTGTGGTGAATAACTTAGCAAGACCTGTGTAGGGCTATGGTGAATAACTTAGCAAGACCTGTGTGGGGCTATGGTGAATAACTTAGCGATTCATGTGTGGGGGCTATGGTGAATAACTTAGCAAGACCTGTGTGGGCCTGTGGTGAATAACGTGGTACGTTGTTCACCATAGGTTCACCTATTGTATTGTACCTTACATAAAGAATAGTCGTCACTGGAGACGTCACACTGACGTAGACGCACTGGCTACCCATGCTGTCAATTGAGTCGCGGTCATGGAGGGCATACTGGCCGCCTCGACCTCCTCTTCCTCCTCCTTCCCCCTTCACCTTCTTATCCTCCACCACCACCAACAGCAACCACCAACACCATCACGACCAACAAAAACAACAACAACCAACAACATCAGCAATAGACATCAACAACAACAACCATGACCACAACAACAAACAATAACAAGTAATAACAACAACAACTACAAACACCACCAACAACAACAATCAACAACAATAACAACAGCAACCAACGAAAACAACAAAAACAACAACGACAACAACAACAACCAACAACAACAACAACAACAACAACAACCAAGCCCACAAATAACTTTCCCCTCCACCAACAATTCCTGAGCCTCTTGGAATTCCTGTGTGAGTGTGTAGGAATATAACCATGTGTGTGTGTGTACTCACCTAGTTGTACTCACCTAGTTGTGTTTGCGGGGGTTGAGCTCTGGCTCTTTGGTCCCGCCTCTCAACCGTCAATCAACAGGTGTACAGATTCCTGAGCCTACTGGGCTCTATCATATCTACACTTAAAACTATGTATGGAGTCAGCCTCCACCACATCACTTCCTAATGCATTCCATTTGTCAACCACTCTGACACTAAACTAAAAAAGTTCTTTCTAATATCTCTGTGGCTCATTTGGGCACTCAGTTTCCACCTGTGTCCCCTAGTGCGTGTGCCCCTTGTGTTAAACAGCCTGTCTTTATCAACCCTGTCAATTCCCTTGAGGATCTTGAATGTGGTGATCATGTCCCCCCTAACTCTTCTGTCTTCCAACGAAGTGAGGTTTAATTCCCGTAGTCTCTCCTCGTAGCTCATACCTCTCAGCTCGGGTACTAGTCTGGTGGCAAACCTTTGAACCTTTTCCATTTTAGTCTTATGCTTGACTAGATATGGACTCCATGCTGGTGCCGCATACTCCAGGATTGGTCTGACATATGTGGTATATAATGTTCTGAAAGATTCCTTACACAAGTTTCTAAAGGCCGTTCTTATGTTAGCCAACCTGGCATATGCTGCTGATGTTATCCTCTTGATATAAGCTTCAGGGGACAGGTCTGGCGTGATATCAACCCCCAGGTCTTTCTCTCTCTCTGACTCTTGAAGTATTTCATCTCCCAAGTGATACCTTGTATCTGGTCTCCTGCTTCCTACCCCTATCTTCATTACATTACATTTGCTTGGGTTAAACTCTAACAGCCATTTGTTCGACCATTCCTGCAGCTTGTCCAGGTCTTCTTGAAGCCTTAAGCTGTCCTCCTCTGTCTTAATCCTTCTCATAATTTTGGCGTCGTCAGCAAACATTGAGAGGAATGAGTCTATACCCTCTGGGAGATCATTTACGTATATCAGAAACAGGATAGGTCCAAGTACATAGCCCTGTGGGACTCCACTGGTGACTTCCCGCCATTCAGAGGTCTCACCCCTCACTGCTCTCTGCTTAACTCTCTGCTTCCTATTGCTTAGGTACTCCCTTATCCACTGGAGTGCCCTACAAGTTACTACTGCCTGTTTCTCCAGCTTATGCATCAACCTTTTATGGGGTACTGTGTCAAAGGCTTTCCGACAGTCCAAAAAATGCAGTCCGCCCATCCTTCTCTTTCTTGCTTAATCTTTGTCACCTGATTGTAGAATTCTATCAGGCCTGTAAGGCAAGATTTACCCTCCCTGAACCCATGTTGATGGGTTGTCACGAAGTCTCTTCTCTCCAGATGTGTTACTAGGTTTTTTTCACAGTCTTCTCCATCACCTTGCATGGTATACAAGTTAAGGATACTGGCCTGTAGTTCAGTGCCTCTTGTCTGTCACCCTTTTTAAATATTGGTACTACATTAGCAGTCTTCCATACTTCTGGTAGGTCTCCCGTTTCCAGTGACCTACTATACACTATGGAGAGTGGCAAGCAAAGTGCTCCTGCACACTCTTTCAATACCCATGATGAGATTCCATCCGGCCCAACAGCTTTTCTCACATCCAGCTCCAATAGGTGCTTCTTGACCTCATCTCTTGTAATTTCGAACCTTTTCAAGGTCACCTGGTTTGCTGCCACCTCTCCTAGCGCCGTGACGTCTCCCTGTTCTATTGTAAAGACCTCCTGGAACCTTTTGTTGAGTTCTTTACACACCTCTTTGTCATTCTCTGTGTACCTGTCCTCGCCCACCCTAAGTTTCATCGCCCTGTTCCTTCACTGTTGTCTTTCTCCTGATGTGACTGTGTAGTAGCTTTGGTTCGGTCGTGGCTTTATTAGCTATATCATTTTCATACCTTTTCTCAGCTGCTCTTCTCACACTAACATACTCGTTCCTGGTTCTCTGGTATCTCTCTCTACTTTCTGGTGTTCTGTTATTACGGAAGTTCCTCCATGCCCTTTTGTTCAGCTCCTTTGCTTTCATACATTCCCTATTAAACCACGGATTCTTCCTTTGCTTCTCTGTTTTTTCCTGTTTGGCTGGGACAAACCTGCTTACAGCCTCCTGATATTTTTGGGTGACATAGTCCATCATGTCTTGTACGGACTTGGTTCCGAGTTCTGTGTCCCAATGTATATCCCATAGGAATTTATTCATCTCCTCATAGTTTCCCTTTCAGTACGCCAGCACTTTGTTTCCCAGTTCTTTTTTGGGGGGTGACAATTCCTAGCTCAACCAGGTACTCAAAGCTCAATACACTATGATCACTCATTCCCAAGGGGGCTTCCAACTTATATCCGACTCATTTAGGGTAAATATCAGATCAAACAAGGCTGGTTCATCCCCTCCTCTCGTTCTTGTCGGTCCCTTGACGTGTTGACTTAGAAAGTTTCTTGTTGCCACATCCAGCAGCTTAGCTCTCCATGTGTCTGGGCCTCCATGTGGGTCTCTGTTCCCCCAATCCATCTTTCCATGGTTGAAGTCTCCCAAGATTAGTAGCGTGGATCCATTCCTGCTAGCCACAGAAGCTGCTCTCTCTATTATATTGATGGTGGCCAAGTTGATTCTGTCATATTCCTGTCTGGGTCTTCTGACATTCCGTGGGGGGTTATATATGACTACTACTATAATTTTCTGTCCTCCAGTTGCTATGGTGCCTGATATGTAGTCACTGAAACCTTCACAGCTCTGTATTACCATCTGTTATGATCTCAGCCTGCAGGAGAAACGAGTCTCCCTCCTTGAGAGTTATTCATCAAGCCTGACCTGATTAGAAGGTCTAGCAAATATTGAGGTGATAACACATATGTAAAATAGTTGCTTGGATATATGTAACAATTTAAGATTATGGGCAATGAAGAAGAAAACAGATAAATGACTGGCTAGGAGATGTCGACATTTTGCTGGAGGCGTGAGGCTCGTTTCTGGAGGGCTTTGACCACACTTGAGTGCCAGACATCGCAGGGGAAAGCCGCGCTCCGTTGAGCTTCCGTCAGAAGGGAACCCCTAGTTATATATCTCGAAGAGAAGAGAAGTGTGCAGACGTGCCAGCTGTGGAACTGAGCTGGGAAAGTTGTGGTCTCAAGTCCTGGTCGAAGAGGAGAGTTTTAAACTGCCCAGAGGCATTATTGTGGGCCGTGGCAGTGCCCTGACCAAGCTTCGTCAGCGGGAGGAGCGCCCTCGACCAGACAATCTGTGGTAAGCACGATATATGCCAGTTCATAGTGATTGTTTGTAGTTGGTCGTGTGCCCAGCGACAGTAGCAATGTTTATTGATAAGTTAGACATGTTTTAATAAGGCAGAAGGCCTGAAATAAGAGAGTGGAGAGGGAGGAACACGGAGCGACGTCCGTTCCCTCTGAGCGCTGGCAGGCAACTGAGGGAGCCAGCTCCTGAACGGTGAAGGACCCTCCCTGAGTGAGGAGGCCCGCCGGGTCGAGGTGGAGTATGGACCCGCCCAAAACAGGGGAGTCCACTCTCACTGTATGTAGAGGACAGATAGAGGTTTGAGGCAAACATATTGTGTGATTATTTTTGTTTATGTGTTGAAGGGGAAACATTTTTATTGGAGTGTCGATGGGTTGCAGGTTTGTCTTTGGGGAAGAAGTTGCTGAGAACTTCGAAGCCAGCACAGATGAAGTAATTGATGAGACTCCAAGGTAGTGAAGGAGAGGACCTCGAGCTGTGAGGAGAAGCAGCAGTGAAGAGGAGTGTCACGTGCTTCTGTAGAGGTGGTGAAGCACCATAGTCGCTCGAGGAAACTTCATGGTGTAGCAGCCAAGAGAGCTGTGGAGGACCCTAGCAGAAGGGTGAAGCACCGTAGTTGCTCAAGGAAACTTCATGATAGCAGCCTGGAGGAGCTGCATAGGATCCTGGTAGTGAAGCCCGGAAGAACCTAAAGATATCAGGATAGTGAACTTCCAGAGGTGGAAGGGAAGTTCTGGTGGATTACTTGTAGGGAGTTGATAGTGTTTGGTTGTCATTAGCGTGCAAGACGCAGTGAGAGGTGAGTGACTGTTTGCATTCTTATGTCAAGGAGTGTTTTATACTGAAGTTTAGAGTTGCAGGCATAGGCTGGATTTCCTACAGATGTATGTGTTCTAGGACTGATAGAGTGATCGATTGATCATTGTTGTGTATCAAGGAACGTATATAATGATATATGTTATTGCATTCACATGCTGATTTTCTTTGTACACATTTATAGATACATATATATATTCTCTTGCTGATGGTGCAACAGTGTATGTAGACTTGATCAACTTGAGGAGGTTGATAGTATCAGGTGGCGAACCAGGAGATAGGATACCACTTGATAAGCTGATGATAGAGTTCTGATGATGTTGGAGTGCAACCTGATTGTAATAGTATAGAGTATAGGATTCATTATTATTATATGTGTATATGTATTGTGTATGTGCTTTGTCCAGTAAATGTATTCCAATTTGCTGGTGTTTGCCCTTGTCCTAGTGAGGCTTCCCATGAAATAGTACAGAAGAAGAGAGAGAGAAAGAATCAAGAAGCACTGCTGTGGACAGGGTAGAAGGTAATACTAATAAGTCAAAGGGGGATTGAGGAGATCATATCACCTAAGGAGAGAGTGGGGAGTCACAGCGGCTCGAGTGGGTGTGTGCACGTGACAACGAGGCTAAGTGTTGGAGCCGCATCCCCTACATGTGTGACGTTGAGCCCCTCTCCAAGGGCCAGAAGCGCCTAGTGTGATCTCCTAGCGAAGTATAAACACTCTACCGAGTTGTGGGTTGGGTTGTCCGTAAAGAAGGATCAACGACGACAACACCACCACCAACCCACAGACTATAATAAATTGGGGGCCTGTGTCCGGGAGAGTGAACTGACACACCCACACCCTGTCCAAGAGTGGATTTGTACACCCTTGCTGAAATAAACTGTGTGACCGCAGGTGTATATTCTCTCTCTTGGGAAGACTCACAGGACAAAGATGGATAAGGTGCAAGCGTTTGTGGAGTCAGGCAAGCCTGAGGACTTGGAAGGTTGCACGAGGGATCAATTGAAACAAATAGCAGAAAAATGTGGCATTAGGTTGAAAGCATCTAAAGTAGCTGGGATGAAGGATGAGATCCTGAGGCAGTTGAGAGCCAGAAGTGAAGCGGCAGAGCAAGGAGCCCAAAAAGGAGCTGAAAGTGTAAAGGAGGATGATGGGCAGGATGAAGTGAGATCCCAGGGATCGAGTAGGAGCAGTAAGAGTAGCCGCAGTAGCAGGAGTAGCCGAAATAGGAGCTTGGAGAGATTCCAGTTAGAGCTCCAGATGCAGCGTGAGGACAGGGAGAGACAGTTCCAGCTGGAAAAGATGAAATTGGAACTCCAGATGAAAAATGAAGCCGAGAAGGAAAAAGAGAAAACCAGGCAGGAAGTAGAAAAAGAGAAAACCAGACTGGAAGTAGAAAAAGAGAAAACCAGACTGGAAGTAGAAAAAGAGAAAACCAGAGTAAGAGAACTGGAGTTGAAACAGGAGAAAGAAAAAGAGAAAACCAGAATAAGGGAACTGGAGTTGGAACAAGAAAAAGAAAAGGCCCAGGTCGAAAAAGAAAAAGAGAGAACAAAACAAATGCAGATAGAAGCGAATAGAACCTTGGCTGAGCAAAGGATTGAACATGGGTTGCCAGAGAACACCACCCAGGTATCACACCCACCAGATGTTAGGGTTAGTGAAAAGGACATTCCCTTGTTTGTTCCCGAAGAGGCAGAGAGCTTCTTCGAGCACTTTGAAAAAGTAGCCAGTATCAAGGAGTGGCCATAGGAGGAATGGGCCCAGCTGGTCCAGTTAAGATTGACCGTGCAGCCAGGGAGGCATACACCCAATTGTCACTGGAAGAGTGCCAGGATTATGCCACAGTAAAGAGCAGCATATTGCGCTCGTTTCAGTTAACCCCAGAAGCTTATAGGAAGCGCTTCAGAGAAATGATCAAAGTTGGAGCATGTACGTTTGCTGAGACAGCAAGAGATCTGGAAAGACGATTCCAGAAGTGGATTGAGGCTGCTGGAGTTGGATCTTACGCTGACCTGAAGCAACTGATGGTCATGGAGAAGTTCTTGGAGATGATGCATCCCGAAACAAAGTTCAAGATCCAAGAAGCAGGGATAAAGGAGGTGAAAGATGCCGCAGATAGGGCTGATATGATTACTGAAGCGTACAAGAGCTTGAGGGAGAACAGAGTGAGAAGTGAGGCGAGATGCAGCAATAGCAGATCCAGTGGAGTCTGGGGAGGAAGAAATTATGAGAGACCCAAAAGAGTCTGGGGTGAGAAGAATTTTGATAAATGGGCAGATAAAAGTAAGTACCCTAAAACTCAGAAGAGTAGGTCGCGCACTTCATCTGAAAGTGACGATGGAGGAGCCAAACGAGAAACTAATCGTTATCCAGGAAATCAAGAGCCCAGTAAAGCCTCACAGAGTGCAGGTAGTGTGCCTGGCCCGAGGAACTCTCATGTGAGCGGACAAAGTCAGAGCTACTCTGGTACATATAGAAGAGACTTTTCCCAGGTGAGGTGTTACAATTGTAACGGATTGGGTCACGCGATGCGAGATTGTCGGCAGGGCAAGAGAGTTGTGACCCTGGCCATGTGTGACCCCCAAAGTAAATATACTAATGTGTTCCAAGACAAACCACAGAAGATGTACTTAGTGAACGAGAGGCATAGGCCGTTCATGAGCAAAGGTTGGATCAGTGTAGGAGGCCAATCTGAGGTAGAAATTGGTATCTTAAGGGATACCTGAGCTAATCAGAGCTTGATTGCGAGAAGCCTGATTGGGAATGATCGACGGTTAGCTGGCAGTGGGAAGATGAAAGTATTTGGGTTATTGTCTGAGAGTGACATGCCCGTTTGTACTGTCCAGCTAAGGTCGGAATATATGTCGGCAGAGGTGATGTTGGGAGTATGCCCCGACATACCTGTTCCAGGAGTCCAAGTGATCCTGGGGAATGACTTGTGCGGGACAAAGGTGTTGCCAAGAGTCATAGCTTAGACTGTGCCAGAGGAGTGCCCAGAAGGCCACGGCACGTGTGGGACACCTGAGAGTGTGAACCTGACTGACATCCGAGGAGATGAGTCAGGAGACCGCCAAGCCATTGAAAACCCTGTCTCGGTAGTGATGAACGCAGAGGTGGCCGACAAGGGAGACGCTGGAGAATATAAGACAATGTCGATTCAACCGGTAGAAGATATCGACGTAGATATAGCATGGCTGTTTGATGAAGGTCCAGCCCAGGAAAACGAAGTCTCGGTGAGGTCAAAAGTGAAGATGGCCCAGCCGAAGAAAAATCATGTGAAGAGAGCGGACCTGAGTAGAGCCCAGACTGCTGAAATTAAGAGTCGGAAGGTGAATGCAACTGTGCTGAGTAGAAATGAGGAAAGATGTGGACAGACTGAGGACGGGAGTAGAGCATCAAGTGGTCCACGAGCACAGAGGCATATGGATAGTGGAGTTAAGTTGTGGGAGATGTCAAGAGTTGGCATGTTTCACAGAAAACGTGGAGAGATAGTGAGGAAGAGTAATAGCCGAGAAAATGAAAGGAGAAGAGACAGTATGTGTGGAGAGATGCTTACGAGCACTCTAGGAGAGGTAGAGCGACATGTACGGTCGAGTGCTGTTGAGTATAGTACAGTGCTTGAAGAAATTTTTAGGGAGCGAGGAAGAGTTGAAGGAGAAGAAATGGAGTTGTATAGAGGTGAAAAGTGTGATAAGAGGATGATGATACAAGCATGGAGGAATAGAAGAAAGCCGAGGACTCGATGGAAGTCAAACAGGATGAGGTCTTGGATAAATGAGGAGACGAAAGGGAGGATCGTCGGTGAAGACGAGGGAGTGAAGTATGATGACAGGAGACAGAAGTATAATGGCAGTAGATGGAAGTGTAAAGACGACAGAGGAGGTACAGACAGTAGATGTCTGACTCTGGACGTGAAGAGAAGAAGACGAGGTAACGGAGGGTGGAAACAATAAGTAGAGTGGACCGATGGAGTGCAGGCGTCCAAGGAGGACAGCCTAGCCAAGAGGTGCCAGAGAGGTCAGATCGTTTGTGAGAAGATCATGTTTCTGGCGAGTTGTGAGCCGGATGTTGCAAGGTGCAGCGAACTAATTGTAGACACCTAAGGGAGTATATCGGTTGAAGAACGAGACAGTGTGGTGGCGGATGTATTATCCCGAGCTTTGCCACTGGAATAACTCTCAAAAATAAGGGGAGGGGAGTGTTATGATCTCAGCCTGCAGGAGAAACGAGTCTCCCTCCTTGAGAGTTATTCATCAAGCCTGACCTGATTAGAAGGGCTAGCAAATATTGAGGTGATAACACATATGTAAAATAGTTGCTTGGATATATGTAACAATTTAAGATTATGGGCAATGAAGAAGAAAACAGATAAATGACTGGCTAGGAGATGTGGACATTTTGCTGGAGGCGTGAGGCTCGTTTCTGGAGGTCTTTGACTCCACTTGAGTGCCAGACATCGCAGGGGAAAGCCGCGCTCCGTTGAGCTTCCGTCAGAAGGGAACCCCTAGTGATATATCTCGAAGAGAAGAGAAGTGTGAAGACGTGCCAGCTGTGGAACTGAGCTGGGAACGTTGTGGTCTCAAGACCTGGTCGAAGAGGAGAGTTTTAAACCGCCCAGAGGCATTATTGTGGGCCGTGGCAGCGCCCTGACCAAGCTTCGTCAGCGGGAGGAGCGCCCTCGACCAGACAATCTGTGGTAAGCACGATATACGCCAGTTCATAGTGATTGTTTGTAGTTGGTCGTGTGCCCAGCGACAGTAGCAATGTTTATTGATAAGTTAGACATGTTTTAATAAGGCAGAAGGCCTGAAATAAGAGAGTGGAGAGGAAGGAACACGGAGCGACGTCCGTCCCCTCTGAGCGCTGGCTGGCAACTGAGGTAGCCAGCTCCTGAACGGTGAAGGACCCTCCCTGAGTGAGGAGGCCCGCCGGGTCGAGGTGGAGTATGGACCCGCCCAAAACGGGGGAGTTCACTCTCACTGTATGTACAGGACAGATAGAGGTTTGAGGCAAACATATTGTGTGATTATTTTTGTTTATGTGTTGAAGGGGAAACATTTTTATTGGAGTGTCGATGGGTTGCAGGTTTGTCTTTGGGGAAGTAGTTGCTGAGAACTTCGAAGCCAGCACAGATGAAGTAATTGATGAGACTCCAAGGTAGTGGAGGAGAGGACCTCGAGCTGTGAGGAGAAGCAGCAGTGAAGAGGAGTGTCACGTGCTTCTGTAGAGGTGGTGAAGCACCATAGTTGCTCGAGGAAACTTCATGGTGTAGCAGCCAAGAGAGCTGTGGAGGACCCTAGCAGAAGGGTGAAGCACCGTAGTTGCTCAAGGAAACTTCATGATAGCAGCCTGGAGGAGCTGCAGAGGATCCTGGTAGTGAAGCCCGGAAGAACCTAAAGATATCAGGGTAGTGAACTTCCAGAGGTGGAAGGGAAGTTCTGGTGGATTACTTGTAGGGAGTTGATAGTGTTTGGTTGTCATTAGCGTGCAAGACGCAGTGAGAGGTGAGTGACTGTTTGCATTCTTATGTCAAGGAGTGTTTTATACTGAAGTTTAGAGTTGCAGGCGTAGGCTGGATTACCTACAGATGTATGTGTTCTAGGACTGATAGAGTGATCGATTGATCATTGTTGTATATCAAGGAACGTTTATAATGATATATGTTATTGCATTCACATGCTGATTTTCTTTGTACACATTTATAGATACATATATATATTCTCTTGCTGATGGTGCAACAGTGTATGTAGACTTGATCAACTTGAGGAGGTTGATAGTATCAGGTGGCGAACCAGGAGATAGGATACTACTTGATAAGCTGATGATAGAGTTCTGATGATGTTGGAGTGCAACCTGATTGTAATAGTATAGAGTATAGGATTCATTATTATATGTGTGTATGTATTGTGTGTGTGCTTTGTCCAGTAAATGTATTCCAATTTGCTGGTGTTTGCCCTTGTCCTAGTGAGGCTTCCCATGAAATAGTACAGAAGAAGAGAGAGAGAGAGAAAGAACCAAGAACCACTGCTGTGGACAGGGTAGAAGGTAATACTAATAAGTCAAAGGGGGATTGAGGAGATCATATCACCTAAAAAGAGAGTGGGGACTCACAGCGGCTCGAGTGGGTGTGTGCACGTGACAACGAGGCTAAGTGTTGGAGCCGCATCCCCTAAATGTGTGACGTTGAGCCCCTCTCCAAGGGCCAGAAGCGCCTAGTGTGATCTCCTAGCGAAGTATAAACACTCTACCGAGCTGTGGGTTGGGTTGTCCGTAGAGAAGGATCAACAACGACAACACCACCACCAACCCACAGACTATAATACATCTCTTCGAATCTCCAACCTTCTCTTAGTAGCAAAGCTACACCACCTCCTCCTCTCCCTTCTCTCTCTTTCCTCACTACATAGTAGCTCTGTTGAAACACTGCGTTTGTTATGGTGTTTCTTAGATTTGTTTCTGTGAGTGCTATTATGTCTTTTTTTTCTTCTAGTGCCCATTCTCCGAGTTCACTTGTTTTATTTGTAATTCCATCTATGTTAGTGTACATTGCCTTGAAGCTCACTTTCTTCAGTTCATTTTCTTGTCCCTTTCTTGGCGAGCATTCTGCTGGTGTGGGAAGCTTTTCAGTAGGTGAGATGATCTGTGAGGTGGTTTGCAGGGTCTCAGAGGAGTTTGGGGTGATGGGTGGGGGTTTCAGGGAAGGGGGGACAGGTAGGGTGTGGGTTAAGGAGATAGGGGGGACATGGAGGATACGGGGTGAGGGGGAGGAGGGATAGGGAGGGTATGGGATGAAGGGGGAAGGGGGACGGTGGGGGATAGGTGGGAGGGGGGACATGATGGGAATGGGGAAGGGATGACAGGGTAAGAATGGGGTGGGGAGGGGAGGGAGGGTTGGGTGTTGGCAGGTAGGGTGAGGGGAAGGGAGGGTTTCTATGCAGAGGGGGGTGGTGGTGTTGCCCTCCCCTCTGGTGTTGCTGGGATGCTGGTTTTGGGTTCGCCTCTTGTCTCTAGGACTTTTGTGTTGGGGGCTGTGATTTCCTGGTTTGCTCCTCTCTCCCTGCGCTTCCTCCTTGCCTCTGCTGCCCTGGCTCTCTCCTCCTTCGTCCTGTCCCTCTGCAGGAATACTTTCTTGTATCCCTCCACATGCTGCAGTCGACTCTTCCTTTCGAGAATATCCTCCTTCGTGGTTTCGTTTGTAAACACCACCTTTACAAGTCGGTTTCTATCCTTGTTGTACCAGCCCAACATGAAAACCTTCTCAATGTTTCGTTCAGCCCCTTCCATCTGTAACCCCTTCAGTAGCCCCTGTACTGCCTCTCTATCCTTGCTATTCCATTCTTGCCTGTTGGATCTTTCCTGTTCTTTGATGCCTACAACTACCACTGATCTTTTTCTCTCCAGCAGCTGAGTGGTGCACCTTGCTGCTTCCTATGAGGTAGCAGCTTGCATGGCTACCTCCCTCACTGTGTCCATAGCCTCTGAGCTCTTTTTCAGTATATCTGCAAATGTTTCAGATACAGAGGCATTTCCTTCCAGTAGTAAAGAAGGAAAGAGAGAGAGGAAGAACCAAAAACCACTGCTGTGGACAGGGTAGAAGGTAATACTAATAAGTCAAAGGGGGATTGAGGAGATCATATCACCTAAGGAGAGAGTGGGGAGTCACAGCGGCTCGAGTGGGTATGTGCACGTGACAACGAGGCTAAGTTTTGGAGCCGCATCCCCTAAACGTGTGACGTTGAGCCCCTCTCAAAGAGCCAGCAACGCCTAGTGTGATCTAGAGAGGTATAAGCACTCTACCGAGTTGTGGGTTGGGTTGTCCGTAGAGGAGGATCAACGACAACAACACCACCAACCCACAAATCTATAATAAATTGGGGGCCTGTCCAGGAGAGTGAACTGACACACCCACACCCTGTCCAAGAGTGGATTTGTACACCCTTACTGAAATAGATAAACTCTGTGACCGCAGGTGTATATTCTATCTCTTGGGAAGACTCACAAGACAAGATGGATAAGGTGCAAGCATTTGTGGAGTCAGGCAAGCCTTAAGACTTGGAAGGTTGCACGAGGGATCAATTGAAACAAATAGCAGAAAAATGTGGCATCAGGTTGAGAGCATCTAAAGTAGCTGGGATGAAGGATGAGATCCTGAGGCAGTTAAGAGCCAGAAGTGAAGCGGCAGAGCAAGGAGCCCAAAAAGGAGCTGAAAGTGGAAAGGAGGATGATGGGCAGGATGAAGTGAGATCCCAGGGATCGAGTAGGAGCAGCAAGAGTAGCCGCAGTAGCAGGAGTAGCCGAAATAGGAGCTTGGAGAGATTCCAGTTAAAGCGCCAGATGCAGCAACAATGAGAGGACAAGGAGAGACAGTTCCAGCTGGAAAAGATGAAATTAGAACTCCAGATGAAAAATGAAGCCGAGAAGGAAAAAGAGAAAACCAGGAAGGAAGTAGAAAAAGAGAAAACCAGGCTGGAAGTAGAAAAAGAGAAAACCAGACTGGAAGTAGAAAAAGAGAAAACCAGAGTAAGATAACTGGAGTTGGAACAGGAGAAAGAAAAAGCCCAGGTCGAAAAAGAAAAAGAGAGAACAAAACAAATGCAGATAGAAGCAATAGAACCTTGGCCGAGCAAAGGATTGAACATGGGTTGCCAAAGAGCACCACCCAGGTATCACACTCACCAGATGTTAGGGTTAGGGAGAAGGACATTCCCTTGTTTGTTCCCGAAGAGGCAGAAAGCTTTTTCGAGCACTTTGAAAAAGTAGCCAGTATCAAGGAGTGGCCACAGGAGGAATGGGCCCAGCTGGTCCAGTTAAGATTGACCGGTGCAGCCAGGGAGGCGTAAACCCAATTGTCACTGGAAGAGTGATTATGCAACAGTAAAGAGCAGCATGTTGCGCTCGTTTCAGTTAACCCCAGAAGCTTATAGAAAGCGCTTGAGAGAGATGATCAAAGTTGGAGCGTGTACGTTTACTGAGACAGCAAGAGATCTGGAAAGACGATTCCAGAAGTGGATTGAAGCTGCTGGAGTTGGATCTTACGCTGACCTGAAGCAACTGATGGTCATGGAGAAGTTCTTGGAGATGATACATCCCGAAACAGAGTTCAAGATCCAAGAAGCAGGGATAAAGGAGGTGAAAGATGCCGCAGATAGGGCGGATATGATTACTGAAGCATACAGGGGCTTGAGGGAGAGCAGAGTGAGAAGCGAGGCGAGATGCAGCAATTGCAGACCCAGTGGAGTCTGGGGAGGAAAAAATTATGAGAGACCCAGAAGAGTCTGGGGTGAAAAGAATTTTGATAAATGGGCAGATAAACGTAAGTACCGTAAAACTTAGAAGAGTAGGTCGCGCACTTCGTCTGAAAGTGAGGATGGAGGAGCTAAACGAGAAACTAATCATTATCCTGGAAATCAAGAGTCCAGTAAAGCCTCACAGAGTGCAGGTAGTGTGCCTGGCCCGAGGAACTCTCATGCGAGTGGACAAAGTCAGAGCCACTCTGGTTCGTATAGGAGAGATTTCTCCCAGGTGAGGTGTTATAATTGTAACGGATTGGGTCACGTGATGCGAGATTGTCGGCAGGGCAAGAGAGTTGTGACCCTGGCCATGTGTGACCTCCATGAAAACTCATGAAATTCATGAAAACTTGGCTTATTAGGCAAATCGGGCCGTACATAGTAGGCTGAGAAATGCGTTCTGGCTACTAGGTACGACATATATATATATATATATATATATATATATATATATATATATATATATATATATATATATATATATATATATATATATATATATATATATATATATATATATATATGCATATATATATATATATATATATATATATATATATATATATATATATATATATATATATATATATATATATATATATATATATATATATATATATATATATATATATATATATATATATATATATATATATATATATATTGTTACGGTGCCCTCTCCTATTCCTCGTTTGCCGGCTTAAAGAGTCATATCAGCTCTCCCTACTGATTCTCTGAGGTTCAGGGAGTCTAATGATATATGTGGCGACCAGACCGGCTGCCATTTAATGGAAGGAGGTTATATTATAAGTTGTAAATAAAGGAAAATTGGCGCCCTGTTATAAAATGAAACAGTATCCCCTACGGCAGATATGACCTTTTGGAAGGGAGACAAGCCGATCGCGGATTGGCCGACGTAGGTCGCGGGCGACAAATCAGGGCCCGCCATGACGTCACCGAGTGCCCCGGGCGGCGCCAACGTCAGAGTTGTACTGACCGTGGAAGCGACAGGACGCGCCTCGGTCTGCTCTCAAGGATTGGAGGCTCTGCAAGCCTTGTTCAGTGGATTGAGCTGGCCTTCGCTGCCCATCACAGTTATTGGAGACCCTGCGCTTCTGGGAAGCCAAAGAGGAACCAAGTTCAGTGAGCAGAGAAGTGCCAAACTTGGAAAATAGTCGGCGACGACGCTGGGCGGCGCCGCTGGCTGGACGTAGAGGTCTGGAAGGTGGGGCGAGCAAGCCCAGCTGTGACTGGGGTCACATCCACTGAGAATCTTGGAAGGACGACACCGTGCCTAGGACAAGGAGCGACGCCCTGTGGGAGAGGCGAGTGTGGGGAAAAATAGTGATTAGCTCAGCGCCCATCGATGAACCAGGATTGGGGCAGCTGAATCTCAGGGATTGGAACGGCGACGACGCGAAGGCTTCACGACACCTGAGGACCTGTGGACTGTCCTGGATCGTCGAGGATCGACCCAAGGAAGCGTGGGAACCTCACACCATCGAGGGACAGGCGTCGTGAGCCAGGAGTGTAAGGTAGATCATTTTTCCCTCCCATTACCCCTTGTATGAGTAGGCTAGTTAGGCCACAATATTTACTAACCTAACCTAACCTATCTTTATAGGTTAGGTTAGGTTAGGTAGCCGAAAAAGTTAGGTTAGGTAGTCGAAAAACAATTAATTCATGAAAACTTGGCTTATTAGGCAAATCGGGCCTTGCATAGTAGGCTGAGAAGTGCGTTCTAGCTACTAGGTACGACATATATATATATATATATATATATATATATATATATATATATATATATATATATATATATATATATATATATATATATGTCGTACCTAATAGCCAGAACGCACTTCTCAACCTACTATTCAAGGCCCGATTTGCCTAATAAGCCAAGTTTTCATGAATTAATTGTTTTTCGACTACCTAACCTACCTAACCTAACCTAACCTAACTTTTTCGGCTACCTAACCTAACCTAACCTATAGAGATAGATTAGGTTAGGTTAGGTAGGGTTGGTTAGGTTTGGTCATATATCTACTTTAATTTTAACTCCAATAAAAAACAATTGCCCTCATACATAATGAAATGGGTAGCTTTATCATTTCATAAGAAAAAAATTAGAAAAAATATATTAATTCAGGAAAACTTGGCTTATTAGGCAAATCGGGCCTTGAATAGTAGGCCAAAAAGTGAGTTCTGGCTACTAGGTACGACATATATATATATATATATACATATATATATATATATATATATATATATATATATATATATATATATATATATATATATATATATATATATATATATACATATATATATATATATATATATATATATATATATATATATATATATATATATATATATATATATATATATATATATATATATATATATATATATATATGTCGTACCTAGTAGCCATAACGCACTTCTCAGCCTACTATGCAAGGCCCAATTTGCATAATAAGCCAAGTTTTCCTCAATTAATGTTTTTTCGACTACCTAACCTAACCTAACCTAACTTTTTCGCCTACCTAACCTAACCTAACCTATGGAGATAGGTTAGGTTAGGTTAGGTAGGGTTGGTTAGGTTCGGTCATATATCTACGTTAATTTTAACTCCAATAAAAATAAATTGACCTCATACACAATGAAATGGGTAGGTTTATCATTTCATAAGAAAAAAATTAGAGAAAATATATTAATTCAGGAAAACTTGTCTTATTAGGCAAATCGGGCCTTGCATAGTAGGCCAAGAAGTGCATTCTGGCTACTAGGTACGACATATATATATATATATATATATATATATATATATATATATATATATATATATATATATATATATATATATATATATATATATATATATATTTATATATAAATATATATATATATAGACATATGTCGTACCTAGTAGCCAGAACGCACTTCTGAGCCTACTATGCAAGGCCCGATTTGCCTAATAAGCCAAGTTTTCCTGAATTAATATATTGTCTCTAATTTTTTTCTTATGAAATGATAAAGCTACCCATTTCATTTTGTATGAGGTCAATTTTTTTTCATTGGGGTTAAAATTAACTTAGATATATGACCGAACCTAACCAACCCTACCTAACCTAACCTAACCTATCTTTATAGGTTAGGTCAGGTTAGGTAGCCGAAAAAGTTAGGTTAGGTTAGGTTAGGAAGGTTAGGTAGTCGAAAAACAATTAATTCATGAAAACTTGGCTTATTAGGCAAATCGGGCCTTGCATAGTAGGCAGAGAAGTGCGTTCTGGCTATTAGGTACGACATATATATATATATATATATATATATATATATATATGTCGTACCTAATAGCCAGAACGCACTTCTCAGCCTACTATTCAAGGCCCGATTTGCCTAATAAGCCAAGTTTTCATGAATTAATGTTTTTTCGTCTACCTAACCTACCTAACCTAACCTAACCTAGCTTTTTTTGGCTACCTAACCTAACCTTACCTATAAATATAGGTTAGGTTAGGTTAGGTAGGGTTGGTTAGGTTCGGTCATATATCTACGTTAATTTTAACTCCAATAAAAAAAAATTGACCTCATACATAGAGAAAAGGGTTGCTTTATCATTTCATAAGAAAAAAATTATAGTAAATATATTAATTCAGGAAAACTTGGCTTATTAGGCAAATCGGGCCTTGAATTGTAGGCTGAGAAGTGAGTTCTGGCTACTAGGTACGACATATATATATATATATATATATATGTCGTACCTAGTAGCCAGAACTCACTTCTCAGCCTACTATTCAAGGCCCGATTTGCCTAATAAGCCAAGTTTTCCTGAATTAATATATTTACTATAATTTTTTTCTTATGAAATGATAAAGCAACCCTTTTCTCTATGTATGAGGTCAATTTTATTTTATTGGAGTTAAAATTAACGTAGATATATGACCGAACCTAACCAACCCTACCTAACCTAACCTAACCTATATTTATAGGTAATGTTAGGTTAGGTAGCCAAAAAAAGCTAGGTTAGGTTAGGTTAGGTAGGTTAGGTAGACGAAAAAACATTAATTCATGAAAACTTGGCTTATTAGGCAAATCGGGCCTTGAATAGTAGGCTGAGAAGTGCGTTCTGGCTATTAGGTACGACATATATATATATATATATATATATATATATATATATATATATATATATATATATATATATATATATGTCGTACCTAGTAGCCAGAATGCACTTCTCGGCCTACTATGCAAGGCCTGATTTGCCTATTAAGCCAAGTTTTCATGAATTAATTGTTTTTCGACTACCTAACCTACCTAACCTAACCTAACCAAACATTTTCGGCTACCTAACCTAACCTAGCCTATAAAGATAGGTTAGGTTAGGTTAGGTAGGGTTGGTTAGGTTTGGTCATATATCTACGTTAATTTTAACTCCTTTAAAAAAAAATTGACCTCATACATAATGAAATGGGTAGCTTTATCATTTCATAAGAAAAAAATTGGAGAATATATATTAATTCAGGAAAACTTGGCTTATTAGGCAAATCAGGCCTTGCATAGTAGGCTGAGAAGTGCGTTCTGGCTACTAGGTACGACACATATATATATATATATATATATATATATATATATATATATATATATATATATATATATATATATATATATGTCGTACCTAGTAGCCAGAACTCACTTCTCAGCCTACTATGCAAGGCCCGATTTGCCTAATAAGCCAAGTTTTCCTGAATTAATATATTTACTCTAATATTTTTCTTATGAAATGATAAAGCTACCCATTTCATTACGTATGAGGTCAATTTTTTTTAATTGGAGTTAAAATTAACGTAGATATATGACCGAACCTAACCAACCCTACCTAACCTAACCTAACCTATCTTTATAGGTTAGGTTAGGTTAGGTAGCGGAAAAGGTTAGGTTAGGTTAGGTTAGGTAGGTTAGGTAGTCGAAAAACAATTTATTCATGAAAACTTGGCTTATTAGGCAAATTGGGCCTTGCATAGTAGGCTGAGAAGTGAGGTCTGGCTACTAGGTACGACATATATATATATATATATATATATATATATATATATATATAAACATATATATATATATATATATATATATATATATATATATATATATATATATTTATATATATATATATATATATATATATATGTCGTACCTAGTAGCCAGAACGCACTTTTCAGCCTACTATGCAAGGCCCGATTTGCCTAATACGCCAAGTTTTCATGAATTAATTGTTTTTCGACTACCTAACCTACCTAACCTAACCTAACCTAACTTTTTCGGCTACCTAACCTAACCTAACCTATAAAGATAGGTTAGGTTAGGTTAGGTAGGGTTGGTTAGGTTCGGTCATATATCTACGTTAATTTTAACTCCAATTAAAAAAAATTGACCTCATACGTAATGAAATGGGTTGATTTATCACTTCATAAGAAAAAAATTAGAGAAAATATATTAATTCAGGAAAACTTGGCTTATTAGGCAAATTTGGCCTTGCATAGTAGGCTGAGAAGTGCGTTCTGGCTACTAGGTACGACAGATATATATATATATATATATATATATATGTCGTACCTAATAGCCAGAACGCACTTCTCAGCCTACTATTCAAGGCCCGATTTGCCTAATAAGCCAAGTTTTCATGAATTAATGTTTTTTCGTCTACCTAACCTACCTAACCTAACCTAACCTAGCTTTTTTTGGCTACCTAACCTAACCTTACCTATAAATATAGGTTAGGTTAGGTTAGGTAGGGTTGGTTAGGTTCGGTCATATATCTACGTTAATTTTAACTCCAATAAAAAAAAATTGACCTCATACATAATGAAATGGGTTGATTTATCACTTCATAAGAAAAAAATTAGAGAAAATATATTAATTCAGGAAAACTTGGCTTATTAGGCAAATCGGGCCTTGAATAGTAGGCCAAAAAGTGAGTTCTGGCTACTAGGTACGACATATATATATATATATATATATATATATATATATATATATATATATATATATATATATAAATATATATATATATATATATATATATATAGATCTGATATTTGGCAGGTATGTATCTATCACTCTCACCTTTGTAATAGTTAGGTAGCAGCAAGAATTATGGAGGGGTAATACAAACGAGGAGGAATTTTGTATTTTACTTAAAACTCAAGAGATCATATTCATATATCCGCAGGCGAACAAGTACAAGCAGGAGTCGCTCTCTCTATCCACATATAATTTGAGCACACTATATGGCAACACGCTCTCTCCCTCGCGTCAAATGTCAAAATCAGCTGAGCGATTCTCACCGCGCGAATGTTGGTTTCTCTGTTTGTCTGGCGTGAGACGCCTGTTTCTTTAAATTCTCAACTATCACTGTATTAACACACAACACGATTACTGCTATAATGGCAATAGAACGCAGATGATTCACTGCACTGATCTTGAGCTCAATCACATATTTATATTAATGAACATAATAATTCGCTATTATCGCGTAACACACTGTACTTCATATAATGATAACGACTGCTACAAGATATAATACTGGAGTTCCCAGTAATTCCTTTCGTAGGCGAATATTCAATTGACCACTGCACACATGAGAAATTATTCAACACACATGCATGTATATAATATTATAGATTTGTGGGTTGGTGGTGTCGTTGTCGTTGATCCTTTTCTACGGACAACCCAACCCACAACTCGGTAGAGTGCTTATACCTCTCTAGGAGATCACACTAGGCGTTCCTGGCTCTTGGAGAGGGGCTCAACGTCACACGTTTAGGGGATGCGGCTTCAAAACTTAGCCTCGTTGTCAATTGCACACACCCACTCGAGCCGCTGTGACCCCCCACTCTCTCCTTAGGTGATATGATCTCCTCAATCCCCCTTTGTCTTATTAGTATTACCTTCTACCCTGTCCACAGCAGTGGTTCTTGGTTCTTTCTCTCTCTCTCTTTCCTTCTTTACTACCTCCTGGGAAGCCTCACTAGGACAAGGGCAAACACCAGCAAATTGGGATACATTTACTGGACAAAGCACATACACGATACATACACACATATAATAATAATGAATCCTATACTCTATAATATTACAATCAGGTTGCACTCCAACACCATCAGAACTCTATCATCAGCTTATCAAGTGGTATCCTATCTCCTGGTTCACCACCTGATACTATCAACCTCCTCAAGTTGATCAAGTCTACATACACTGTTGCACCATCAGCAAGAGAATATATATATGTATCTATAAATGTGTACAAAGAAAATCAGCATTTGAATGCAATAACATATATCAGTATAACTGTTCCTTGATACACAACAATGATCAATCGATCACTCTATCAGTCCTATTACGCATACGTCTATAGGTAATCCAGCCTACGTCTGTAACTCTAAACTTCAGTATAAAACACTCCTTGACGTGAGAATGCAAACAACCACTCACCTCTCACTGCGTCTTGCACACTAATGACAACCAAACACTCCCTACAAGTAATCCACCATAACTTCCCTTCCACCTCTGGAAGTTCACTACCCTGATATCTTTAGGTTCTTCCGGGTTTAACTATCAGGATCCTCTGCAGCTCCTCCAGGCTGCTACCATGAAGTTTCCCTGAGCAACTACGGTGCTTCACCCTTCTGCTAGGGTCCTCCACAGCTCTCTTGGCTGCTACACCATGAAGTTTCCTCGAGCAACTATGGTGCTTCACCACCTCTACAGAAGCACGTGACACTCCTCTTCACTGCTTCTCCTCACAGCTCGAGGCCCTCGCCTCCACTACCTTGGAGTCTCATCAACTACTTCATCTGTGCTGGCTTCGAAGTTCTCAGCAACTTCTTCCCCAAAGACAAACTTGCAACCCATCGACACTCCAATAAAAATGTTTCTCCTTTAACTCATAAACAAAAATAATCACACAATATGTTTGCCTCAAACCTCTATCTTTCCTCTACATACTGTGAGAGTGGACTCCCTCGTTTTGGGCGGGTCCATGCTCCACATCGCCTGGCGGGTGTGAGTCACACTGGGAGGGTCCTTCGCCATCAGGAGCCGGGCTCCCTCAGTTGCCTGCCAGTGCTCAGAGGAGGCGGATGTCGCTCCGTGTTCCTCCCTCTCCACTCTCTTATTTCAGGCCTTCTGCCTTATTAAAACATGTCTAACTTATCAATAAACATTGCTACTGTCGCGGGGCACACGACCAACACAACGCAATACGAGTCATCACCAGTGAGGACTCAATTGCCGACAGAGATGCCGCAACAGCTCAAGCCCTAAGGGAGAAACACTCACCCAGGGCTCCGCGTGAGGACGACATTGTACAAGTGGGGGCTACCGGAGCAGAACCTCTCTGGGTGGCTGAATCTGTGGTCCATAAAGCAGCCATGTCCTTCCCTACAGGATCAGCAGGTGGGTTCACAGGACTAAAACCCAACCACCTCAAGCAAATGCTCAACCCTGCACTGGGTGACATTGCAAAGAACCTCTTGGTGGAACTAACCAGATTCACCAACACATGTCTAGCTGGCAGCATACCAGCGTCCATAAGACCTATCTTTTTTGGAGCATCTCTCTGTGCTCTAAAGAAAAAGGATAGAGGGATCAGGCCAATAGCTGTGGGCAATTCTCTCCGGCGTCTCGTCGCAAAGGCAGCTGCAAGAACAGTTAGTGATGCAGCGGCCAACATGCTGAAGCCAAAACAGCTCGGGTTTGGCATTCCACAAGGGTGTGAGGCGGCAGCCCATGCAGCTCGAGCCTTCATCGCCAACATCACAGACGAAAAGGCCCTTATCAAGCTAGATTTAAAAAATGCCTTCAATTTGGTGCGGAGGGATGCTGTACTCCGTGCGGTTCATAGTCATTTCCCTTCCCTCTACCCTTTTGTACATTCATGCTACAGTATGGATCTTAAGCTACTTTTTGGCGAACATGAAATTGACTCGCGAGAAGGCGTCCAACAGGGTGACCCCCTCGCTCCTCTCCTTTTCTGCTTAGTCATCAAACAAGTCACAGAGGTCCTGTCCAGCGAGCTTAACATCTGGTTCTTGGATGATGGTACCCTAGCTGGTTCCCAAGACTCCCTCCTGGAGGACATCAGAAAAATCCAGGAGCAAGGTGCAGTTTTAGGCCTCACCCTGAACCCTTCTAAATGTGAAATAATATGTTCCAACCAGGGCATCGTAGAGAGAATAGAGGGTCTTCTGCCAAATATCCATAAAACTAAACGTGAAGACAGCACACTCCTAGGAGCTCCCCTGGGGTTGAAAGCCATCGATGAGGTCCTTGATAAGAAAATCGCCGACCTTAAGAGGATGGATGGGAGGATTGAGGATATTGATGCTCATGATGCACTCTACCTCATCACCAGATGTCTGTCCCTCCCCAGGTTAACCTACTTTCTGAGGTGTTCACCATCTTACAGTAGCCAAAATCTAAGTGAGTATGACCGGTTACTGAAATCAATGATAGAAAAAGCCCTTAACCTCTCGATGACCTACAGTGGAAACAAGCCTCTCTTCCCGTAAGACTTGGGGGCCTCGGAGTTCGAACAGCAACGCAAATCGCTGTTCCAGCCTTCCTGTCCTCCTTATCAGCATCCGACGACCTTGTGAAGGAAATTCTACCTGCCCACTTACATCAGCTGGCAGGTGTACATGATCCCAATTTTACACGCTGTGCCACAGAGTGGGCCTCTCGTGCAGGCCAATCACCTCAACCACCATCCCCAAAATCCCACAAGCAATCCAGCTGGGATGGTCCCATTGTAGACCAAGTTGCTGCAGAGTGCCTGGGTGCTGCAACAACACAACACGATATTGCTCGCCTCACAGCAGTAGCAGCACCACACGCAGGGGATTTCCTGTTAGCAACCCCAATGTCGGCAACTGGCACGCGTCTCACACCACACGCCCTCCGAATTGCTGTGGCCCTCCGCCTTGCTGCCCCAATCCACACCAGATATAGGTGTATTTGCGGCGAGGTGGTGGCTGACAGGTACGGTCACCATGGCCTACTCTGCCAAAGCACAGGGGGATGGCACTCGAGGCACAGTGAAGTTAACAACATCAAGAGGAGCCTCACCACAGCTGGATGCCCAGCTGAAAGAGAGCCCCGTTACCTAACGCCCCGTAACTCTGATGCTCTTATTGGTCGCCCGGATGGTATCACAGTGAACCCCTGGAAGAATGGCAAGCAGTTGGTATGGGACTACACGTGCGTATCAACCCTGGCTAACACCTACATTAACCTCAGTGTTGCACAATCAGGTGGCGCTGCCACCCACAGGGAAGCAGCCAAATCCCGTAAGTATAGAGAACTGGATCACCACTACAATTTTGTCCCCATTGCTTCTGAGACGCTCGGCGCCTGGGGTAAAAGTGCTACCAGTTTTTTGAAGGAACTGGGTTCTAGGCTCATTGAAACAACAAGGGACCCGAGAGCTGCAAGCTTTCTTTTCCAGCGCCTCAGTGTGGCGATACAGAGGGGAAATGCGCACTGCATCCAGGGTTGCTGCCCGCCATCTGAGGAGCTGGAGGAACTCGACAACCTATGACAACCATCTTTGTAACCCATATGTAACTCCTTTTTTGTAACAAAGTTCAAATAAAGTAAATATATATGTGTACATACAAAAGAATGGGGGTGGTAGGAGAAGATAATATTAGTGTTCAGTGAGAAACCACAAGGTCTCCTCTGAATACTTTTTATTTTCTTCTCCGAGGCTATGGGTCCCCACATTGGCACCAGAGGTGGTACCCTCACAAACTTTATATATATATACATACATATATATATATATATATATATATATATATATATATATATATATATATATATATATATATATATATATATATATATATATATATATATATATATATATATATATATATATATATATATATATATATATATATATATATATATATGTCGTACCTAGTAGCCAGAACTCACTTCTCAGCCTACTATGCAAGACCCGATTTGCCTAATAAGCCTAGTTTTCATGAATTAATGTTTTTTCGACAACCTAACCTACCTAACCTAACCTAACCTAACGTTTTCGGCTACCTAACTTAACCTAACCTATAAAGATAGGTTAGGTTAGGTTAGGTAGGGTTGATTAGGTTCGGTCATATATCTACGTTAATTTTAACTCCAATAAAAAAAAATTGACCTCATACATAATGAAATGGGTAGCTTTATCATTTCATAAGAAAAAAAATTGAGAAAATATATTAATTCAGTAAAACTTGGCTTATTAGGCAAATCGGGCCTCGCATAGTAGGCTGAGAAGTGAGTTCTGGCTACTAGGTACGACATATATATATATATATATATATATATATATATATATATATATATATATATATATATATATATATATATATGTCGTACCTAGTAGCCAGAACGCACTTCTCAGCCTACTATGCAAGGCCCGATTTGCCTAATAAGCAAAGTTTTTCTGAATTAATATATTTTCTCTAATTTTTTTCTTATAAAATGATAAAGCTACCCATTTCATTATGTATGAGGTCAATTTTTTTTATTGGAGTTAAAATTAACGTAGATATATGACCGAACCAAACCAACCCTACCTAACCTAACCTAACCTATCTCTATAGGTTAGGTTAGGTTAGGTAGCCGAAAAAGTTAGGTTAGGTTAGGTTAGGTAGGTTAGGTAGTCGAAAAACAATTAATTCATGAAAACTTGGCTTATTAGGCAAATTGGGCCTTGCATAGTAGACTGAGAAGTGCGTTCTGGCTACTAGGTACGACATATATAAATATATATATATATGTCGTACCTAGTAGCCAGAACGCACTTGTGAGCCTACTATGCAAGGCCCGATTTGCCTAATAGGCCAAGTTTTCATGAATTAATTGTTTTTCGACTACCTAACCTACCTAACCTAACCTAACCTAGCTTTTTTGGCTGCCTAACCTAACCTAACCTATAAAGATAAGTTAGGTTAGGTTAGGTAGGGTTGGTTAGGTTCGGTCATATATCTACGTTAATTTTAACTTCAATAAAAAAAAATTGACCTCATACATAATGAAATGGGTAGCTTTATCATTTCATAAGAAAAAAAATTGAGAAAATATATTAATTCAGGAAAACTTGGCTTAATAGGCAAATCGGGCCTTGCATAGTAGGCTGAGAAGTGCGTTCTGGCTACTAGGTACGACATATATATATATATATATATGTCGTACCTAGTAGCCAGAACGCACTTCTCAGCCTACTATGCAAAGCCCGATTTGCCTAATAAGCCAAGTTTTCATGAATTAATTGTTTTTCGACTACCTAACCTACCTAACCTAACCTAACCTAACTTTTTCTGCTACCTAACCTAACCTAACCTATAGAGATAGGTTAGGTTAGGTTAGGTAGGGTTGGTTAGGTTCAGTCATATATCTACGTTAATTTTAATTCCAATAAAAAAAAATTTACCTCATACATAAAGAAATGGGTAGCTTTATCATTTCATAAGAAAAAAATTAGAGAACATATATTATTTCAGGAAAACTTGGCTTATTAGGCAAATCGGGCCATGCATAGTAGGCTGAGAAGTGCGTTCTGGCTACTAGGTACGACATATATATATATATATATATATATATATATATATATATATATATATATATATATATATATATATATGTTGTACCTAGTAGCCAGAACATCGTACTCGGCTTACTATGCAAGGCCCGATTTGCCTAATAAGCCAAGTTTTCCTGAATTAATATATTTTCTCCAATTTTTTCTTATGAAATGGTAAAGCTACACATTTCATTATGTATGAGGTCATTTTCTTTTTATTGGAGTTAAAATTAACGTAGATATATGACCGAACCTAACCAACCCTACCTAACCTAACCTAACCTATCTTTATATGTTAGGTTAGGTTAGGTAGCCGAAAAAGTTAGGTTAGGTTTGGTTAGGTAGGTTAGGTAGTCGAAAAACAATTAATTCATGAAAACGTGGCTTATTAGGCAAATCGGGCCTTGCCTAGTAGGCTGAGAAGTGCGTTCTGGCTACTAGGTACGACATAAACTAGGAATATATATATTTATATATATATATATATATATATATATATATATATATAGATATATATATATATATATATATATATATATATATATATATATATATATATATATATATATATATATATATATATATATGTAAATATCTTTGTAACATTAACAATTGTGTAACTAGCTTCAAAGATTGTCACTTATTTAGCTAAATGAACTATAGGGTTCAAATCCTGAACCGATTATGTGCCTCTGTAACCCTTTCCACTCAACCCACGGAATGGGTATGGGGTGCATAATAAAGAACAAAAATTGAATTGAATTGAAGATAACGAAGAAAAGATAACTAAAGATAAAGAAAAGATAAGAAAGAAGATAACTAGAAAATGAAGAAACGATAACGTTTCGGCCCGTCCTCGACCATTATCAAGTTGTATGGTCCATTTATCACATACAAATTGATAATGGTCCCGGACGGACAGAAACGTCATCGTTTCTTCATAGTCTGGTGTGTAGTTTAGTCATCCAACCCGTCCTCTTAAAATTACGTCGCTTTTCGCTCGCATGTGCGCTATTAACAAAAATGGACGTAATTTGAAATGTAATAGGCTCACGAAAGTGATGTACTATTCCGTTTTCTGTTTTTGGTACTCCGGCTTACTCGGTTAGGTTAGGAGAGGAAACTTTCAATTAAAGGGTTTCATAACGTTTTGAAATCTTAGGAGAACTTCTTGCCCTCCTTACCTACCAGAGAACCCTTAACTTGCTGTTAAAAAAAAAATCCAAAATTTATTTTCAACCATTTTTCATTTTCAAATTACATACATTTTCGGTCATACGGGCAAACGGCCAAATTCAGACGTACTTTGTAAGAGGACAGGTTTGGTCATCACAACTCAGTTTAAATTTGCAGCATATACCCTACAATAAGCCATTCACTCTCTGTGGATCACATATGGAAATAAATCTTTCCTAAAAACACACGCATAGACATTCATTGCGTCACTCATGAGTTCCTAATCTGATCTATATAATTGATCACAAATAAATCTACACATAAACTGTAAATATCTGGATAATTCACCATTTTTCCCATTTACATTTCGGGTATTCTGGGCTATAGTATTAGGATACTAGTTATTTTGGTAAATAATTATCGTGATGTAAGTTTGTAGGGTGTCCACAGAATTTCTTTACCAACCTCTACACAATTAATCTCTTATGCCACTCCCAAACCCAGTGTAGTTCCTATACACAGAAAACGTTCACCATGCGCCTTGAACTTCAGCTCATAGGAACCATCTCATTTCTGATCTCTCGTATTACAAAAGTAATCTCATAAATAACTTGTCACTGTTACCTCGTTTGGGCAAATCCCCACCTAGTTGACTGGGACTCAAACCTCTTGCCCCCAAACTGCTGCACTAACTGGGCTGATCCCCCACCCAATCGCCTGGAGCTCTTAACTCGTTGCTCCTCTCCTAATTCTGCATACTGTTCCTCTGAAAGGACTAACTCTACCTATCTGTCCTGGGACCTTCACCACTGCCCCTCAGCTGCTGCTATATAAAATGTCTCTTACTTGATGGGTCGACCTCTGGTCACCCAGGGACTTCTGCTCCTGTCCCTCATCTGCACCTCATTGTCTCAATATCAATGAGCCTACCTCTTGTGCCCTGGGACACTCAATCTGGTCCCTCACTATTGCTTACAGTTTACTTACAGCTCACTATTGGCCCTTACCTTGGGCCTTACCGCGAGAGTGCCTCACAGCTGGGTGGACAGCGTTTTGGATTCGTAGTCATGAGGTTTCGGGTTCGATCCCCAGTGGAGGCGGAGACAAATGGGCAAAATGTTTCTTTCACCCTGATGCCCTGTTACCTAGCAATAAATAGGTACCTTGGAGTTAGACAGCTGCTACGGGCTGCTTCCTGGGGGTGTGTAACAAAAAGGAGCCCTGGTCGAGGTCTGGGCCGCGGCGTCGCTAAGCCCCGAAATGATCTCAAGATAACCTCAAGATACCCTCAGGTACCTATAGACCTATAGTACATCAGTGTGTGTAGCTCCTGGTTCTGTCTGATAGCCGTTGTGGCACACATTCAGTAACTGGCGAGTTATTCAAATCTCTTCTTACTCTGACTTTTGTCTTCACTTTACATATTGAATCAATTTTGCTTCAGTGTAACTAGTCGCAACTGCATCCGTCGACTCTTCGGAAACCACAGTGACATCCTCTTGGCGTACTTAGCTCAGCACTCTGCCTTATACCTAACCTTCATGGCTTAGAATTGCCCTTCCTGGTCATGAAGACTTCACTGGCGGCGCAGCTGGCCTCTCCCTCGGCTTTCTGTTACACAGCCCCAACGTATAAACTTACAAAGAGGATAGCTCCTGTGCTCTGCTGCCAGATACCGTCCTTAACTATTTCTGGAGTCGGCCTTGCTCTCAAGCATCTAATAACGAATATCCGCCCATCAATTGGAGAGTGACAGGATAGATAGTCAACTCTTGTGAAGTTTGGGTGTAAAGTGAGCCATCCCGGTACCCTCGGTACCCTCGTGGCATAGCGTCATCGTCTTTCTTAGCACTTATTGGTCTTCAAAGCTGCGCGTTCACACTTCACAATCTGGATCTGTCAGCACACTGGATATCTGGAAATCCCCTTGTCTTGATCAGGAAGAGCTACCTCCTTCTCTGAGGCCTCATCTCCTACATATTTACCCCATTAACGCTATAAAAAATATATATTTATACTTTCCTTTAATTTGTATTTACTGTCCTTTCCTTTAATTTCTTTCCTTTAATTTGTAATTTTGTTTAATTACCACACAAGTATGAGCAAATATATACAAATATGGTGGACAAGGTATGGGAACAACTCTCATACTGGAGATCGCCTTGGCAACCTATAATCATGACACGCTGCAGCATAGGCACTGATGCAGTGTGTCCATCAAAGCCACTAATAAACAGTAGCACCCAAGCCAGCAAAACCAAAAGGGGCAACAGGCTGGCAAAAATGTCTGTTCTGCCAAAAAGAGCATTCAGTGTATCAATATCAAACATATACTGACTTTTCCAGCAGAATTAACAGGTTAAAACAGTTGGATGCATGTTACCATTGTTTGAGAAGGCTTGACCCTCCAACGTGTGCAACTGAGCTAAGAACTTGTGAAAAATGCAGGAAGGTTCAACACCATATTGTGCTTTGTGGAGAATCTAACAATACTAGTCAATTTGTAAAACCTAACTCAGAGGATATTATTTCAGCAATATTACACTTCTGTAGGGTACAAAGTCATGTAAATACTTTGATGGCAAAATCTGCAGTGGCCACTTTGCCTACTGCAAAATATACTGTACACAATAACGGAACCTGTATCCATATTCGAGGGTTGTTTGATCAGAGTTCCCAGAGATCTTTTATCACAAAGAAATTAGCAGACAATCTGCATCTTGAGATTGTGCAAATGATCTCCCTTAAACATTTCTGTAATTTTGACAAACACGGGCCATCAAGAATGCAAGGTTTTAAGTCTCGTAGTCTATTTAGGAAAATACATAAGGCAAGTGAATGCAATGAGTGTAGATTCAATGCCGACTGACCTACAAGTGTCTGGTCTTGAAGCCGCAGCGAGATTCCTTAAACAAAAAGGGACTTACTTAGCAGATCAGCTGATCCCTAGAAAAATTCCATCTACATTACTACTTTTGACATATTAATAGGAGCACACTCTTACCACAAATTTATTTTATGGAAACAAGAAACATTGGGAATGTACTTGTTAAGAGTCCATAGGAGGAAAGTTGTTGTCCGGGCCAGTACTGCTCTTCCAGACATCATCTCCTATGGAGCAGGAACATTCAGAAACTGTAATAGTAGCATGACTAAGCCAAGAACAATCCCTCTTAGAAATCAGTTATATGATTGATATATGATTGACTAAAAGGACTGGGTCCTATCCATAAACTGTTAATGCCTCCCACATGCGCTGCCTTCGACACATCTTGGACAACACCTGGTAGGACATGGTGACAAACAACAACGTCCTGGGAAATGCATTCCAGAAGGAATGCTCTTCTTGGCAGAACAGACATTTTTGCTAAAATCACCAGCATGTGTGCAATGCTGAAACTGAGACGAATGCGCTGGATCGGGCACGTTGTGCGAATGGGCGACAGCAGGATCAACAAGGATCTCCTGTATGGAGAGCTGACGCAGGGAAAGCGTCCAACAGGCAAACCCCAGCTACGGTACAAAGACGTATGCAAGAGGGACCTGAAAGCCATGGACGTCGATCTTGCTACGTGGGAAATATTGGTCGCAGACCGTTCAGCCTGGGGGCAGCCTGTTCAAAGAGGTCTCTTCAAGTTCGAGGAGTCACTTGCCAAGAAATCGGAGGCAAAGAGACAGAGAAGGAAAGCCGGTAGCCAGGAAGACAGACCAAAATCGGACTTCGTTTGTGCTCAGGGTGGGATGGACTACCATTTTCGGATTGGCCTCGTGAGTTACACAAGACGCTGCACCAGGATTGACAACCAAGGTGCAACTCCATAGTCTCCTGAGACTGAAGGATGCCTACTACTACTAATCAGAGATGTAAACTAGATAAGTAACAAAGTAAAAGAGCATGGAGAAACTATAGAAATAACATGACACTTAAGAGCAGAGAAAGTACCAGAGAACCAGGAATGAATACGTCAAGGTGAGAAAGACGACCTAACGTTTAAGGAGCATAACCAAGCAAATATTGCGGCAGCCAGAAAAATGATAGGATGGATTACGAGAACTTTCAAATCCAGGGATCCCATCACAATGGTTGTACTCTTCAAGTCACTTGTGTTGTCCCGTCTTGAGTACTGCTCAGTACTCACTTCCCCCTTCAGAGCAGGAGAGATTGCTGAAATAGAGGGAATACAGAGAACATATACGGCACGCATAGACGCAATAAAGCACCTAAATTATTGGGATCGTCTCAAAGCCCTCCAAATGTACTCACTAGACAGAAGACGAGAGAGATATAAAATAATATACACCTGGAAGATACTGGAAGGCCAAGTACCAAATCAACACAGTAAAATAACAACGTACTGGAGTGAACGATATGGAAGAAAATGTAGAATAGAACCAGTGAAGAGCAGAGGTGCCATAGGCACAATCAAAGAACACTGTATAAACATCAGAGGTCCGCGGTTGTTCAACGTCCTCCCAGCAAGCATAAGAAATATTGCCGGAACAACCGTGGACATTTTCAAGAGGAAACTAGATTTATTCCTCCAAGGAGTGCCGGACCAACCGGGCTGTGGTGGGTATGTGGGCCTGCGGGCCGCTCCAAGCAACAGCCTAGTGGACCAAACTCTCACAAGTCAAGCCTGGCCTCGGGCCGGGCTTGGGGAGTAGAAGAACTCCCAGAACCCCCATCAACCAGGTATCAACCAGGTATCAACCAGAAAAGAGGCAGAAGGACAATATGAAAACGACATAGCAAGCAAGGCTAGGACCCAACCCAAATTGCTGCACAGCCACAGCAGGAGAAAGACAACAGGGAAGGAACAGGTAATGAAACTGAGGATAGGGGCAGACAGATTCACTATAAATGACAAAGAAGTGTGCGAGGAAATCAATATGAAATTCCAGGAAGTCTTCACATTAGAGCAAGGAGAAGTTCCAGAGATAAGAGAAGGAATAATTAACCAGGCACCACTAGAGAAATTTGAGATTACTAGTGGAGATGTAAGGAAGCTTTTGCTAGAGTTCGATGTGACAAAGGCTATAGGCCCGGATGGAATATCCTTATAGCAAAGGCTATAGGCCCGGATGGAATATCACTATAGCAAAGGCTATAGGCCCGGATGGAATATCAAAATGGACACTAAAGGAATGAGCAGAAGCACTGCGCCTGCCACTCTCCATGGTGTATAACATATCACTGTAACAGGTGAACGGCCAGAAATTTAGAAGGCGGCAAATGTATTCCCGATATACAAGAAGGGAGATAGACAGGAGGCACTGAACTACAGGCCAGTTTCCCTAACTTGCATACTATGCAAGCTAATGGATAAAATAGTGCGAAAAAAGCTAATCGAACAACTGGAGCGAAGGAACTTTGTGTCACAACACCAACATAGTTTCAGGGATGGCAAGTCATGCCTCACAGGATTAATTGAATTCCACGATCAGGCAAAAAGAATCAGGCAAAAAAGAGAGGGGTGGGCAAACAGCATATTTTTGGATTGCCAAAAAGCCTTTGACACAGTGCCACACCAGAGACTAGTGCGAAAGTTGGAGATGCCAGCAGAGTGAAAGGGAAGGTACTCCGTTGGATAAGGGTGTACCGAAGTAACAGAAGGCAGCGAGTTACTGTGCGGGGTGAGGTCTCAGATTTGCGAGACGTCACCAGTGGGGTCCTGCAGGGTTCAGTCCTTGGACCCATACTGTTTCTTATGTATGTACATGATCTTCCAGGTGGTATAGAATCATTCCTCTCATTGATTGCTGATGATGCAAAAATTATGAGGAGGATTAAGACGGAGGGAGACAATATGAGACTACAAGATGACCTAGACAGACTGCATGAATGGTCCAACAAACGGCTACTAAAGTTCAACCCGAGTAAATGTAAGGTAATGAAACTAGGCAGTGAAAACAGGAGGCCAGACACAGGATACAGAATGGGAGATGAAGTCCTTCATGAAACGGACAGAGAGAAGGATCTAGGAGTTGATATCACACCAAACCTGTCTCCTGAAACCCACATCAAAAGACTAACGTCTGCGGCATATGCGAGGTTGGCTAACATCAGAACTGACTTCAAGAACCTGTGTAAGGAATCATTCAGAACCTTGTATACGACATATGTAAGACCAATCCCGGAGTATGCGGGAGCCCATACAGCATGGAGCCCGTACCTTGTCAAGCACAAGGCGAAGCTTGAAAAAGTTCAGAGATATGCCACTAGGCTAGTCCCAGAACTAAGAGGCATGAGTTATGAAGAAAGGCAGCTAGAAATGCACTTCTTGACACTAGAAGACTGAAGAGTAAGGGGAGACATGATCACTACCTACATAATTCTCAGAGGAATTGACAGGGTAGATAAAGATAAACTGTTTAACACGGGTGGTATGCGAACAAGGGGACACAGGTGGAAACTGAGTACCCTAACTAGCCACAGGGACGTTAGAAAGAACTTTTTCAGTGTCAGAGTAGTTAACAGATGGAATGCATTAGGCAGTGATGTGGTGGAAGCTGATGCCATACACAGTTTCAAATGTTGATATGATAGAGCCCAGTAGACTCAGGAATCAGTACATCAGTTGATTGACAGATGAGAGGTGGGACCAAAGAGCCATAGCTCAACCCCCGGAAGCACAATTAGGTGAGTACACTCATACACACACACGCGCACACACATCCCTACACACATACACAAGCAGTCAGGGTAGGAAAACATGTCACACATCTGTGAGAAGGAATAGGACACCAGACCTTCTCTTCCCACTCCCACACTCTCCAAAACACCACCCCCCCCCCCTCCTTTCCCCCCTACAGGTCAACTGGCTACCATAGACCGAGTAACATACTATCTCCCTCTTCCCCCAACCCAATCTCCCTCTCACTCTCGCCCCCTCCCCTTCCCTGTCTCTCGCCCTCCCTCCCTCCCTCTCTCGCCCTCCTTTCCCCTCTCTCGCCCTCCCCCCTCTCTCTCGCCCTCCCTCCCTCACTCTTGTCCTCATTCCCTCTCTCTTGCCCCTCCTTCCCTCTCTCTCACCCTCCTTCCTCTCGCCATCCCTCTCTCTCGCCCTTCCTCTCTCGCAAACTCTCCCTCCCTCTCCCCCTCTTCCTCGCCCTCTCCCCATCTCACCCTTCCTCTCTCGCCCTCTGCCTTCCTCACCCTTTCCCCCTCTCCCCCCTCTCTTGTCTTCTCCCTCTCTCTCTCTCTCTCTCTCTCTCTCTCTCTCTCTCTCTCTCTCTCTCTCTCTCTCTCTCTCTCTCTCTCTCTCTCTCTCTCTCTCTCTCTCTCTCTCTCTCTCTCTCTCTCTCCCTAACTCTCTCTCTCTCTCTCTCTCTCTCTCTCTCTCTCTCTCTCTCTCTCTCTCTCTCTCTCTCTCTCTCTCTCTCTCTCTCTCTCTCTCTCTCTCTCTCTCTCTCCCTTCCTCTCTCCCTCCCCCCCCCTGGCTAACCCTATCAAAACATATCAGGGAAAGGGACAAATATGACAGGAGGATGCACCAGGGACAGGAAAAGTCAAAGTGACCAAATGAAGGAAATGTTAGCCCAAGTTTGGGAGGAATTAAGGAAGGAGATGCATGAAATGAAGATTACAATTAACAACCTGCAAAGTGAGCTGACAGAAGCAAAGGTGGAGATCAAATCCCTCACAGAGAAAAATAATGGGGCTGAGCATCAAGTAATCACCCAGAAGGTAGATGGAAATGGTGCATTGGAAGGAAATGCCTCTGTACCTGAAACATTTGCAGAAACACTGAGAAAGAGCTCAGAAGCAATGGCAACAGTGAGGGAGGTAGCCATGCAAGCAGCTACCTCACAGGAAGCAGCTACATGCACCAGTCAGCTGCTGGAAAGAACAAGATCAGTGGTAGCTGTTGGCATCAAAGAACAGGAAGACTCCAATAAGCAAGAATGGAATAGCAAGGGCAGACAGGCAGTAAATGGAATACTAAAGGGGTTAAAGATTGAAGGAGCTGAACAAACCATTGAGAAGGTTTTCAGGTGTGGCTGGTACAACAAGGACAGAGACCGCCTGGTAAAGATAGTGTTTGTAAACGAGACCACAAAGGAGGTTATTCAAGAAAGGAAGAGTCATCTGCAGTATGTAGAGGAACACAAAAAATATTCCTGCAGAGGGACAGGATGAAGGAGGAAAGAGCCATGGCGACAAAGGCAAGGAAGAAGTGCAGGGAGAGAGGAGTTAACCAGGAAATCACAGCCCCCTTCACAACATTCCCAGAGACAAGGGGGGAAGCCACAACCAGCATCCCAGCAACATCAGAGGGGAGGGCAACACCACCACCCTCCTCTGCATAGAAACCCTCCCTACCTATAGGGAGCCAGTCGGCCAAGCGGACAGCACGCTGGACTTGTGATCCTGCGGTCCTGGGTTCGATCCCAGGCGCCGGCGAGAAACAATGGGCAGAGTTTCTTTCACCCTATGCCCCTGTTACCTAGCAGTAAAATAGGTACCTGGGTGTTAGTCAGCTGTCACGGGCTGCTTCCTAGGGGTGGAGGCCTGGTCGAGGACCGGGCCGCGGGGACACTAAAAAGCCCCGAAATCATCTCAAGATAGCCTCAAGATAACCCCCTCACCTTACCTGCCCCCCACTCAAATGCTCACTCAATCATCCCTCCCCTCCCCCAACCCCATTCCGAACCTGTCACCCCTCCCCATTCCGAACCTGTCACCCCTCCCCCATTCTGAACCTGTCACCCCCTCCCCCATTCCCACTATGTCCCCTCTCCCCTTTCCCCCCTGTCCCCCTCCCTCTTCATCCCATACCCTCCTCCCCCCTCCCCTCATATCCTCCATGTCCCCCTACCTCCTTTCTTTATATCCTCCATGTCCCCCTACTTCCTTACTCTATATCCTACCTGTCTCCCCTTCCCTTAAACCCCCTCCTCCCCCCCAAAATCCTCTGAGACCCTGCAAACCACCTCACAGATCTTCTAACACACAGAACAGCTTCCCACACCAGCAGAATGCTCGCCAAGAAAGGGACAAGAAAATGAACAGAAGAAAGTGAGCTTCAAGGTAATGTACACTAACATAGATGGGATTACAAATAAAACAAGTGAGCTTGGAGAATGGGCATTTGAAGAAAACCCAGACATAATAGCACTCACAGAAACAAAGCTCACAAAAACCATAACAAATGAAGGGTTTCCACAGGACTACTATGTAGTGAGGAAAGAGTGAGAAGGAAGAGAGGGAGGAGGTGTAGCTCTGCTGATAAGAAAAAGCTTGAGTTTTGAAGAGTTCAGGGCTGTGAAGATTTTAGTGACTACATAACAGGTACAATAGCATTTGGAGGACAAACAATTGTAGTAGTAGTCATATATAACCCCCCCCCCCCCTGAACGACAGAAGACCCAGACAGGAGTATGATAGAAACATCATGGCTACAATCAATATAATAGAGAAAGCAGCTTCTGTAGCTAGCAGGAACGGATCCAGACTACTAATCATGTGAGACTTCAACCACGGGATGATAGATTGGGTGAACAGAGACCCATATGGAGGACTGGACACATAGAGAGCTAAGCTGCTGGACGTGGCAACAAGAAACTTTCTAAGCCATCACATCAAGGGACCGACTAGAATGAAAGGAGAGGATGAATCAGCTATGTTTAATCTGATATTTACCCTAAATGAGTCGGATAAAAGGGAAGGTAAGTTGGAAGTCCCCCTTGGGAATGAGTGATCACAGTGTATGGATCTTTGAGTATCTAGTAGAGCTAGGAGTTATCTTCCCCCCAAAAAACTAGGAAACAAAGGGCTGGCGTACCAAAAGATAAATTATGAGGAGATGAGAAAATTCCTAAGGGATATACCATGGGACACAGAACTCAGAACTAAGTCTGTGCAAGATATGAAGAACTATGTCACCCAAAAGTGTCAGGAGGCAGTAAACAGGTTTATCCCGCCCGACAGGAAAAACCGAGACGCAAAAGAAGAGTCCATGGTTTAATAGGGCATGTAGGAGAGCAACGGAACTGAACAAAAGGGCATGGAGGAACTGAACAAAAGGGCGTGGAGGAACTTCCGAAATAAATGATCACCAGAAAGCAGAGAGAGATAGCAGAGAATCAGTAAAAAAAGAATATTAGTATGAGAACAGAAACTGAGAAAAAGTTTGAAAATGGTATAGCTAATAAAACCAAGACCGAACCAAAGCTACTCCACAGTCACATCAGGAGGAAAACAACAGTGAAGAAACAAGTGATGAAACTTAGAACGTGTGAGAACAGGTACACAGAAAATGACAAAGAGGTGTGTGAAGAACTCACCAAGAGGTTCCAGGAAGTCTTCACAATAGAAAAAGGAGAGGTCATTGCACTAGGAGTGGTGGCAGTGAACCAAGCGGCCTTGGAAGGGTTTGAAATTACAACAGATGAGGTCAAGAGGCATCTGTTGGATCTGGACGAGAGAAAGGCTGTTGTCCCGGACGTAATCTCACCATGGGTATTGAAAGAGTGTGCAGGAGCACTTTGCTTGCAACTCTCCATTGTGTATAGTAGGTCACTGGAGATGGGAGACCTTCTAGAAATATGGAAGATAGCTAATGTAGTCCCAATATACAAAAAGGGTTACAGATAAGAGGAACTGAACTACAGGCCAGTGTCCTTAACTTCTATACCATGCAAGGTGATGGAGAAGATCGCAAGAAAAAAAACCTAGTAACACATCTGTGACTTCGTGACAACCCATCAACATAGGTTCAGGGAGGGTAAATCTTGCCTTACAGGCTTAATAGAATTCTACGATCAGGTGATAATGATTAAACAAGAAAGAGAAGGACGGGCGGACTGCATTTTTTTGGACTGTTGGAAAACCTTTGACACAGTTCACCATAAAAGGCTAATACATAAGCTGGAGAAACAGGCAGGAGTAACTGGTAGGGCGCTCCAGTGGATAAGGGAGTACCTAAGCAATAGGAAGCAGAGAGTTACAGTGAGGGGTGAGACCTCAGATTGGCGTGAAGTCACCAGTGGAGTCCCACAGGGCACTGTACTCGGATTAATCCTGTTTCTGATATAGGTAAATGATCTCCCAGAAGATATAGACTCATTCCTCTCAATGTTTGCTGACGACGCCAAAATTATGGGAAAGATTAAGACTGAGGAGGACAGCTTGAGGCTTCAAGACGACCTGGACAAGCTGCAGGAATGGTCAAACATATAGTTGTTAGAATTTAACCCAAGCAAATGTAATGTAATGAAGATAGGTGTAGGGAGCAGGAGACCAGATGCAAGGTATCATTTAAGAGATGAAATACTCCAAGTGTCAGAAAGAGAGAATGACCTGGGTGTTGATATCACGCCAGACCTGTCCCCTGAAGCCCACATCAGGAGGATAACATCAGCAGCATATGGCAGGTTGGCTAACATAAGAACGGCCTTTAGAAACTTGAGTAAGGAATCTTTCAGAACTTTGTATACTACATGTCAGACCAATCTTTGAGTATTCGGCTTCAAAATGGAGTCCACGTCTAGTCAAGCATAATACTAAAATGGAAAAGGTTCAGAGGTTTGGCGCCAGACTAGTCCCCGAACTGAGGGGTATGAGTTACGAGGAGAGATTATGGGAATTAAACCTCACGTCTCTGGGAGACAGAAGAGTTAGAGGGGACTTGATCACCACATACAAGATTCTCGGAGGAATTGATAGGGTAGATAAAGACAGACTATTTAACACAAGGGGCACACGCACTAGGGACACAGGTGGAAATTGAGTGCCCAAATGACCCATAGAGACGTTAGAAGGAATTTTTCAGTTTCAGAGTAGTAAACAAATGGAATGCATTAGGAAGTGATGTGGTGGAGGGTAACTCCATACACAGCTTCAAGTGTAGATATGATAGATCCCATTAGGCTCATGAACCTGTACATTAGTTGATTGACAGTTGAGAGGCGGGACCAAAGGGCCAGAGCTCAACCCCCCGCAAGCACAACTAGGTAAGTACTACAAAACAACCATCACCACACACTACAACCACCACCACACACTACCACTACCACCACACACTACCACCACCTCCACACTCTACCACCATCTCCACACAATATCACCACAATCACACACTACCACCACCTCCACACTATCACCACCACCACACACTACCACCACCACCACACAATACCACCACCTCCACACACTACCACCACCTCCACAAACTACCACCACCACCATACACTACCACTACCACACACTACCACAACCACCACACACTACCACCACTACCACACATTAAACCCACAACACACTACCACGACACATTACCACCACCACCACCACCACCACCGCACAATACCACCACCACACAATACCACCACCATCACACACAACCACTACCACCACAAACTACCACCACCCCCACACACTACCACCACCACCACCAAACACTACCATAACCACAACACACTAGCACCACCAGTACACACTACCACTAATACTACAAACTACCACTACAAAAACACACTACCACCACCACCACACACTACCACCACCACCACCACACACTATCACAACCACCACCACACACTACCACCACCACCACACACTACCGCCTCCACCACCACCACACACTACCGCCACCACCACCACCACACACTACGACCACCACTACACACTGCCACCCCCACTACACACTACCACCACCACCACACATTGCCACCACCACCACACACTACCACCACCACTACACACTGCCACCCCCAAGCACACTACCACCACCACTACACACTGCCGCCACCACCACACACTACCACCACCACCACACACTTCCACACTTCAACACCTCCAGCCACACTACACTACAACTATCACCACACGCTACAACCACATTCACACTACATCCACCATCACGCACTACCACCCTCACCATACACTACCACTACCACAAAACACTACCTCCACCACCACAACACACTACGACGACGACCACCACCACCACACATTACCACTGTACACTACCACCTCCACTACACAATACCAACACCAAAATACACTACCACTACACACTACCACCATCACCACCACACACTCCCACCACAAACCTCCACTACCACAACACACTACCACCACACAATACCACCACCATCACACACTTCCACCACTACACACTATAACCACTTCCACACAGTACCACCTCCTCAACACACTACCACCACCACACACCACCAACACCACCACCACACACTATCACCACCACCACACACTACCACCATCTCCACACACTATCACCACCTCAACACACTTCAACCACCACCACACACTACTACCACCACACACTTGTGGTGCTAGTACTTGCCACCCCTGAACCCATGTTGATGCTGTGTTACAAAGTTCATTCGGTCCAGATGTTCCTCTAACTTTTTTCACACAATCTTCTCCATCAGCATACCTTGCAAGCTGATGGAGAAGATTGTATGAAGAAAGCTAGTGGAGCATCTGGAGCTAAAGAACTTTGAAACACAGCATCAACATGGGTTCAGGGATAGCAAGTCCTGCCTCACATGGGTAATTGAATTCTATGACCAGGCAACAAAAAACAGGCAAGAAAGAGAGGGTGGGCAGATTGCATATTTTTGGATTGCCAGAAAGAATTTGATAAAGTAAGACAAGAGGCAAGTGAAAAAGCTGGAGATGCAGGTTGGAAAGAAAGGGAAGGTACTCCATTGGATAAGGGAGTACCTAAGCAGCAGAAGGCAACGAGTCACTGTGAGGGGTGAGGTCTCAGATTGGCGAGACGTCACAAGTGGAGTCCCGAAGGGGTCAGTCGTTGGACCTATACTGTTTCTGATATATGTAAATGATCTCACAGAGGGTATAGACTCGTTTCTCTCAATGTTTGCTGATGATGCAAAAATTATGAGGAGGATTGAAACAGAGGATGATAGTAGGAGGATACAAGATGACCTAGACAGACTGAATGAATGGTTCAACAAATGGCTGCTAAAGTTCAACCCGAGTAAATGCAAAGTAATGAAACTAGGCGGTGGAAACAGGAGGCCAGACAGAGGATCCAGAATTGAAGATGAAGTACTTAATGAAACGGACAGAGAAAAAGATCTAGGAGTTGATATCACACCAAACCTGTCTCTTGAAGCCCACATAAAAGAATTACGTCTGCGGCATTTGCGAGGCTGGCTAACATCAAAAACCTGTATAAGGAATCATTCAGAATCTTGTATACCACATATGTAAGACCAATCCCAGAGTATGCGGTCCCAGCAAGGAACCTGTACCTTGTCAAGCACAAGACGAAGCTGGAAAAAGTTCAATGGTATGCCACTAGACTAGTCCCAGAACTAAGAGGCATGAGTTACCAGGAAAAGCTGAGGGAAATGCACCTTACGACACTGGAAGACAGAAGACTATGGGGAGATATGATCACTACCTACAAAATCCTCAAGGAAATTAACAGGGTAGACAAGGATAAACTATTCAACACTGGTGGTATGCGAACAAGGGGACACAGGTGGAAACTGAGTACCCAAATGAGCCACAGGGACGTTAGAAAGAACTTTTTCAGTGTCAGAGTAGTTATCAGATGGAATGCATTAGGCAGTGATGTGGTGGAGGCTGACTCCATACACAGTTTTAAACGTAGATATGATAGAGCCCAGTAGGCTCAGGAATCTGTACACCAGGTGATTGACAGTTGAGAAGCGGGACCAAAGAGCCAAAGCTCGACCCCCGCAAGCACAAATAGGTGAGTACATATATGTGAGTACACTACTACCACATTCACACTAAATCCACCAACACACTCTACCCCTGCAACCACCACTATACACTACCACTACCACCACCACCACAAACAATCACCACTACAACACACTACCACCACCATAACACACTACCACTATCACCACACACTACCACCCCCACTAAACAATAACAACACCATAACACACTACCACCATCACCACCACACACCACCACAACTACCACAAACTACCACCACCACCACACACACATTACAACCACCTCCACACACTACCACTACCTGCACACACTACCACCACCACACACACTACAACCACCACCACACACTACAATCACCACAACACAATACAACCACCACCACCGGCAGCCGGTCGTCCGAGCGGACAGCATGCTGGACTTGTGATCCTGGGTTCGATCCCAGGCGCCGGCGAGAAACAATGGGCAGAGTTTCTTTCACCCTATGCCCATGTTACCTAGCAGTAAAATAGGTACCTGGGTGCTAGTCAGCTGTCACGGGCTGACTAACTACAACCACCCCTCCTGGGGGTGGAGGCTTGGTCGAGGACCGGGCCGCGGGGACACTAAAAAAAAGCCCCGAAATCATCTCAAGATAACCACACACTTCAGATCTTCCAGCCACATTTCGCCACAACCTTCACACCACACTCACACTACAACCATCACCACACACTACCACCACCACCACACACTGTGTTACAAAGTGATGGTGGTGATCATTACTACCACCACAATACACTACCACCACCAGCACCACACGCTACCACCACCACCACAACCCCACACTACTACTACCACCATCTCTACACACTACTACCACGACCATCACCACACACTACCATCACCACACACTACCATCTCCACATACTACCACCACTGCCACACAGTACCACCACCACAACACACTACCACCACCACACATTACCACCACCACCACTACACACTACAACCACCAGCACTCCACACCACTCACTACCACACCACCACCAACGCCACCACTACCACACCACCACCAACGCCACCACTACCACACCACCACAACTCACCACTACCACTACCACACTACACACACACCACCATCACACACTACCTCTACCACACTACACCACACACTACCTCTACGACCCTACACCACACACTACCTCCACCCCACACCACCACCCCACCTCTACCACAGTACACCACACCACCACCACACACTACCTCTTCCATAGTACACCACTACACACTCCACCATTATCACAATACACTACCACACCACTTCACCACACTACCACACCACACTACCTCACCACTACACGACCACACAACTCTTCCACCACCACCACCACACCATATTACCACACCACCACTACCACACAATTACCAAGCCACACTACCACACAACCATTATCACATCACCACTCTACCTCATAACCCAACCACACTGCCCCACCACACTTCCATACAGCCTAAATACACTACCACACAAACCCACCTTATTACTACACCACACCACCTCAACACACCACCACCACTACCATATCACTGCACGATACTACCCCAACACACTTCCACCACCACCACCACAACTACCTCACTGCAATTACTGCACAGCCTCATCACACTACCACACCACCTCACCATATTACATCACCACACTATTACATCACACCACCTCCAGATCACCACAATACCAACCATCACTTCTACACCACACTAACATGCACACTGCATCCACGAACACCATCAATCATTACCACCAACTTTAACCATCACTCACCACTTCCACCAACCACAATAACAAACCACCACTTCCACCAATCACAACCCACCAAAAACAACCTCTACCACCATGGATTCTCCATTAAGTGAAAAAAAATAATATAAATGTTGAACCAACTTTTATTAGGATCTTGTTTTATTTTACAAAATGTAGAAATATATTTGTATTTTTCTACATTTTTATATATAATAGCAATCACAAAAACTACTTTTATTAAATATTTAAGGTTGCTACAAGGTTTCAATTTTTTTTTTAGCCATCGTTTAGTGCAGTAAGTTTTGGAAACTTATTTACTACCACACACAATTAGATTGTTAATACGTGAAAGCAAACGTTGCCACTGCTTTCAAACACTTTCCAGATACGTTGTGGCAACCTAAAATTGTTTCCTTGGGTGAAGCTTAAATTTTGTGTTGGAGTCTGCTGTATCTTAGCACACAAAAAATGTATTTGGTAGCACAACAAATTGTCGACAATCCTAGTGTTCATGGTTTGAAAGCGGCAAAATAGTGTATCATAGTGACTGTTGGCAAACACTATGGACTATTAATCCACATGGGAAGGATGAAGACAGAACTGCTAAGAGAGATAATGCACTAGGAAGATGAGCAAATTCCCCCACTGGAAATATTAGAGCAGTCCCCGTCCACCAATGGTGCAAATGTTGTAGCTACAGGAAATGGGGAAGACTCAGATGCAGTGGCACGCAGAATTGGAACTAGAAGTTGCAGTTAGAGGCAGAGCAAGTTCGGAAGAGGTTAGAAACAGAGCAAGCTCAAGAGCAGAAAAAAATGGAAATAGAACTAGCAATGAAGCGGTTAGAAGTGGAGTTAGCTCAGAAAATGGGAGTCAGAGATTAGGCTAGCAGAATTGAGAATTAGAATATAAAATGTCGGTGTGGTTGACTTAGGAACACCTGTGCAGTTAAAGGTTAACAAAAATGTCAAGTTTTCTACATTCTGTGAGACTGACCCAGACCTGTTCTTCACTCATTTTGAAAGGTTGGAACAGAGTATGGAATGACCTGAAACACAATGGGTATCTCTTCTGCAAGGTCAGTTGGTGGGAAAGGCACAGAGTATATTTGCAGCTAGGGCTTTGAGTGACAGTTTTGATTATGACAAGGAAAAGGCAGCCATCCTTACTGCTTATCAACTTGTTCCTGAGGCATAGACAAACGTTTAGACAACTGAGACGAGACCCAAGTCAAACGTTGGTAGAATTTGCACAAAAGCAATATAATATGTTTAATAAATGGTTAGATGCTGAAAAAAATGGGATCTAGACTCCTTTAGTTCTACTACTTTTAGTAGAACTTTTATTATTCATACCTTCTAATGTGGCTTTATACTTGGCAGAGAAATTACCCAGATATATTTATGAGTTGGCAAAATAAGCAGAAGAATATGAGTTCATTTATAAAGTAAATTTTAAAAATAAATTCAATCAAATAGACAAGGATCTTGTCAAGCACTAAACAACTCCGCCAGATTTGGATCCCACATGTACCCCATTAGCAGATCAAGGAAACACTTTTTCAAAGGGGACAGGTGGTAAAGTGAGTAATGTGAAGCCCAAAGAGGATCACACCAGTAATAAGCCTCATCTAGAGTTGAAACAGTGTTCCTACTGCTATAGGGAGGGTCATGTTGTAAAGAGTTGTTGGTTTTTTCACCCAGAAAAGAGGCCTATGGCACTCACAGTGTGTGATGGGAGGAAAACCAAATATATAGCAAAAATAATGGGGAAAAAAGCTCTTTCTATAAATCATTTTGAAGATTTTATATCAAACTAGCTGTACGCGCCACGCGTTGCTGTGGCTCAGTCTAGGTAAATGGAAAAGAAAGAAAAGAGAGAGCGCACGTTTCAAATATGTTTAATTTCACAATGCTTGTGGGTATACAATATGTTTTGTTGTGCCATTGTCTGTGGAGATATAGAGATTGTCTGGTTTGCCAACTCTAGAACACGCAACATATAATTGTCCCTATGAGAAGCATTCCATGTCTAGATATAAACTGCACATTTCTAAAGATTGGCCCTGAGCTTTGTTAATGGTGATTGCAAGCGCCAATCGAATTGGAAATTACAATATCATAAATTGAAATGGCATATCTGTTGGAATCATAGGAATGCGAGGAATGAGGACATCTTCACCTTTGAAAGGTCCTGACAAGATTGTTGCTTTTACAACGTTGCTGATTAATTTTTTACTGCAAGGCGCGTAGCGTTTCAAACTTTAGCTGATCGATATTTCGCAACATGATAATTGGCACACAGATTTTCAGTTGCCGTACGTGTGATGGTATCCCCAGCAAATCGAGAGAATTAAAAAATTCTGTTGAACAACTAACTGCTTCATCTTTTTTCTTAACAGCGTCGACGGACTTGTATTGAGGAATTACAAGTAATTTTGGCCTGAAATCTCCTGCAAGCAATATTAATGTGTTCCTATATGGTCTGATGTTTCCACGCAAATCTTGCAGAGCCTCGAACGATTTTTTGTGGGAAATTGTTCTTACATCCCAAACGATAAGTTTACATTTCTGCAATACTTTTTCCATGCTGGATGCTTTGGATATGTTGCACGTGGGCGTTTCAATGAATTGCATATTCAATGGCAATTTCAAAGCCGAAGTAGCAGATCTTGTACCTGGTAACAATGTCGCAGCTATTCCTGACGATGCAAAAGCTAAGGTTATGCCATTTTGGGATCGAAATGCCGCCAGAGTCAATCTAATTAGAAAGGATTTACAGTGCCTCCTGGCGCATCTAAAAAGATTTCTCCAAACCCGTTATTGAAAGTTTGAAGTATTTGATGTAAATACCTTTTCGCTCAAGCGTTAGCTTAGGAATATTTGATTGCACATACGCCAATAGATCACACACGTTGTAATTTTGTTCACGATGCAATTCTACACTGGACGAAGCAGCAGCAGATCGATTCGGTGACGGCATTTCCAATTGGTTTAGAACTTTGTTCACGAATTCTAAGCACAAATCTTCAATCATTATCAACGCTTCGTTGTAGATTTCTGCTGTGAAATCCATGTTCATATTTGAATTTTCCTTCATATTCGACGGATAATATCTTCAGCCATGTGCAATTTACATTTCTCCCATAACTCTGTTGGAGATGAAGGGGAGCACACGGTCAATATTATTAGAAACAATGTATAAATTTCATTTGGATGTGACGTGATGGAAGCGTCATTAACGCATATATCCCAGTGTCGGTCACTCCAATAAATTCCGAGCGTGACATGCACTACGGAAAGTGACATGTGTTACGCCGTTGACAAATCTCAGTGGCTGGAAAGACGTTGGACCAGGCACATTTACCAACAGCATGCGAAGAAAGAAACATTCATCCTGATTGGGATGCACGGTGTACAGTCTGCCTATCGTAGTTTATTTGAATATTCCAGGTTGTCCGTCGACTCGGTCTCCTAGTTTGCGTCGTTCAAATGATTTTCTACTGGCATTCCATGTGTAATACATACAGCACTTCCGAATACAGCAGTGTTTTCGCAAAAGCATCATTTTGACATAACGTGAAGAAAGCAGTTAACGTTGTAGCCGGTGGATTCATAGCTGTTGTACATTTGCAGCTGTGAAATAAATGTGTTGTCTATTTTCTTGTTTTCAAAACAAAAACAAAAAATACTAACGAAATATTTAAATTCAAATGCAGATCAATTAACAGCTCAATTTCACCACCAACTGCACTGAAAAATAAGAACAGTAAAAAAAAAAATAAAAAAGAAACAAATAATCTATACCCACGAAATGAATGGTAGGATAAACAACACAGTTCAATTCCAATGCAACGTCACACAAAATAATTAAATCAAAATGAAAAAAATAAAAATCTATGAAAATTCAATTTATCAATGAAATTGGAAATATTGAAATGGAATCGTAACATATATTGTATATCGTGTGTTGCTCTTACCTGCAACAGATGCCGCTGTTTTTCACAAAACGCACGTTTTTACCTGTCACAGGTGTGGCATCTAAATAGTAGGTATATAAAAACACGCACGTATTCGAATGGAACATGGTGTAAAAATTACAAAGCAATCGGTGAAGAACTTTCGGAGATTACAGAAAGTGTTGCTCTTACGTCCTACAGATGGAGCTGTTTTTCAAAAAAAGCATGATTATTCCTGTCACAGGTGAGACATGTATATAGTAGGTATGTAAAAACACTCGCCTATTCGAATGCAATGTTGTGTCAAAATTTCAAAGCAATCAGTAAGGAGGTTTCGAAGATTTCCCTCACATGAAAAACACCTGAAAATCACAGCTATAAACAAAAAAAACATGTTTTTTCCCCGTCACAGATGTGTCATCCATATAGTATGCATATAAAAACCCGCTCGGATGCGAAGCGAACGTTGTGTGAAAATTTCAAGGCAATCGGTGAAGAACTTTCGGAGGTTAGTGATTTTGAACAAACGAACATTTCCATTTTTATTTATATAGATGGGAAATTACAGTGTGCAAATGGTTTGTTACATGATGTTAAAATTAGGTCCAAATATGCAATAAATGAAAACTGGATCGATTTCAATCAAACTTTTTTGACGAGTTGTATATAAAAAGGGTTTCATCTGGTCCAAGTTTCTGCTTCATAGCATAAATAGCTAGAGAGACAAAAAATATTGAATTATGTGTCAAAAATTTTCCATAATGGTCACAAGCTATTATCTATTACAAGTGTCAACTGAACTCATCTCTATGTCTCCCAGCTATCACAAGACCATATATTAAAAAAAAATAATTAGTTTTAATAAAAAAAAAAATTCACTTTTATTTTTCATATTTGTTTATCGGACGATTTGCATGAAACTTATACACCTGGCTGCACGTAAGCCTATCCGTAAGGGTGCCAATTTTAGAGGAAATTGGTGTATGTCAACCTCAGCCACAGATGGCAGCACTTTAGACTTAAATTTTTAATTATTTATTTTTCAAGTAACATGAAAAAATGTTTATTTAATTTTCATGAAACTTACACCTTATATGTAAAGTTTATGTCTCTAAAATCTTTAGGTAGAGTTTTTTCCTATGTTCATTTATTGATTTTATAATAGCAATAAACATGATACATTTCCATAATTTTTATGAGAACTTTGACTATTTGTATTAGGAAAACTAAAGGTGTTTTTGAAAATCCTCTTCTACAGATCCTTTATTATATGCTAATGTGTCAGAAAAGTGTCATAGAATGATTATATCTGAAAAGGTGAAAGGTTTAAACTTAATTGAAAATGTGTAATGTTCGTTGAAAAAAAAATTAATCTCCCTTTCTATTTAGGCTGCAGTACTGAAACTTCGAACAATTGCAGCCCTTTTCATATACAACTAGTACAAAAATATTGATTGACATTGAACAACTTTTAAAAACTAATATAATGCCTCCTTGGTGAGACCTAGCAGCAACAGTTGGAGAAAACCTTGTATTTTAGTTCCAAAGAAAGATGGAACTCACAGGTTGGTCATTGATTACATATAATTAAATGTAATGACTGTAGATGATAATTTTCCAATACCTAGATTAAATGATTTCATAGACAGTGTTGGTAAAGTCAAGTTTGTAATCAAACTAGACTTGTTAAAAACGTGCTGGCAAATTCCTTTAACACCAAGAGCACGGGAGATGAGTGCATTTGTAACTGCAGATGGGTTGTATAAATTCACTGTAATGAATTTTGGGCTGAAAAAGGCCCCAGCAACTTTACAGCGTCTTATGAACTTCGTAATAAAGGACATACCACAATGTAGAGCTTACTTGGATGATGTTGTAATTAATTACAATAATTGGTAGGACCATATGAAAGGTTTAACTAAATTATTAGAATGCATAAAGAAGGCTAATTTAACAGTAAACTTACACAAATGTACTTTTGCTAGAGCTAGTATTTGTTAGGACATGAAGTGGGAAATGGGAAGGTGTTACTCAAAAATAAAATAAATGATATATTAGAGTATTCACTGTTGACTAATAAGAAGGAGGTGCAAAGATATCCAGGAATGTGTGCTTATTATTGAAAGTTCTGTAAAGGTTTGGCAGCAATTGCAGCTCCTTTGACAGATTTGCTATGTAAAAATTGTAAAAATGGAAAGTTTAGATGGTCTCAGGAATGTCTGGATGCATTTACTGAATTAAAAGGAGTGTTGTCATCTGGTCGAGTGTTAGCTACTCCTGACTCTTCTTAGCTATTCAAAATATATATTGAATGGCTAAGTATCAATTAGGCTATATATATATATATATATATATATATATATATATATATATATATATATATATATATATATATATATATATATATATATATATATATATATATATATATATATATATATATATATATATATATATATATATATATGTCTATGTCGTACCTAGTAGCCAGAATTCACTTTTCAGCCTACAATGCAAGGCCCGATTTGCCTGATAAGCCAAATTTTCATGAATTAATATATTTTCTCTATTTTTTTTCTTATGAAATGATAAAGCAACCCATTTCATAATGTAAGAGGTCAATTTTTTTTATTGGAGTTAAAATTAAAGTAGATATATGACCGAACCTAACCAACCCTACCTAACCTAACCTAACCTATCTCTATCGGTTAGGTTAGGTTAGGTAGCCGAAAAAGTTAGGTTAGGTTAGGTTAGGTAGGTTAGGTAGTCGAAAAGCAATTAATTCATGAAAACTTGGCTTATTAGGCAAATCGGGCCTTGTATAGTAGGCTCAGAAGTGAGTTCTGGCTACTAGGTACGACATATATATATATATATATATATATATATATATATATATATATATATATGTCGTACCTAGTAGCCAGAACGCACTTCTCAGCCTACTATGCAAGGCCCGATTTGCCTAATAAGCCAAGTTTTCATGAGTTAATGTATTTTCTCTAATTTTTTTAATATGAAAAGATAAAGCTACACATTTCATTATGTATGAGGTCAATTATTTTTTATTGGAGTTAAAATTAACGTAGATATATGACCGAACCTAACCAACCCTACCTAACCTAACCTAACCTATCTTTATAGGTTAGGTTAGGTTAGGTAGCCGAAAACGTTAGGTTAGGTTAGGTTAGGTAGGTTAGGTAGTCGAAAAAACATTAATTCATGAAAACTAGGCTTATTAGGCAAATCAGGCCTTGCATAGTAGGCTGAGAAGTGAGTTCTGGCTACTAGGTACGACATATATATATATATATATATATATATATATATATATATATATATATATATATATATATATATATATATATAGATATATATATATATATATATATGTATATATATATATATATATATATATATATATATATATATATATATATATATATATATATATATATATATATATATATATCGGACCTAGTAGCCAGAATGCACTTCTCGGCCTATTATGCAAGGCCCGATTTGCCTAATAAGTCAAGTTTTCCTGAATTAATATATTTTCTCTAATTTTTTTCTTATGAAATGATAAAGCTACCCATTTCATTTTGTAAGAGGTCAATTTTTTTTTATTGGAGTTAAAATTAACGTAGATATATGACCGAACCTAACCAACCCTACCTAACCTAACCTAACCTATCTCTATCGGTTAGGTTAGGTTAGGTAGCCGAAAAAGTTAGGTTAGGTTAGGTTAGGTAGGTTAGGTAGTCGAAAAGCAATTAATTCATGAAAACTTGGCTTATTAGGCAAATCGGGCCTTGCATAGTAGGCTCAGAAGTGAGTTCTGGCTACTAGGTACGACATATATATATATATATATATATATATATATATATATATATATATATGTCGTACCTAATAGCCAGAACGCACTTCTCAGCCAACTATGCATGGCCCAATTTGCCTAATAAGCCAAGTTTTCATGAATTAATGTTTTTTAGACTACCTAACCTACCTAACCTAACCTATCCTAACTTTTTCTGCTACCTAACCTAACCTAACCGATAGAGATAGGTTAGGTTAGGTTAGGTAGGGTTGGTTAGGTTCGGTCATATATCTACGTTAATTTTAACTTCAATAAAAAAAATTGACCTCATACATAATGAAATGCGTAGCTTTATCACTTCATAAGGAAAAAATTAGAAAAAATATATTAATTCAGGAAAACTTGGCTTATTAGGCAAATCGGGCCTTGCATAGTTGGCTGAGAAGTGCGTTCTGGCTATTAGGTACGACATATATATATATATATATATATATATATATATATATATATATATATATATATATATATATATATATATATATATATATATATATATATATATATATATATATATATATATATATATATATATATATATATATATATATATATATATATATATATATATATATATATATATATATATATATATATATATATATATATATATATATATGTCGTACCTAGTAGCCAGAACGCACTTCTCAGCCTACTATGCAAGGCCCAATTTGCCTAATAAGTCAAGTTTTCATGAATTAATTGTTTTTCGACTACCTAACCTACCTAACCTAACCTAACCTAACTTTTTCGGCTACCTAACCTAACCTAACCTATAAAGATAGGTTAGGTTAGGTTAGGTAGGGTTGGTTAGGTTCGGTCATATATCTACGTTAATTTTAACTGCAATAAAAAAAAATTCACCTCATACATAATGAAATGGGTAGCTTTATAATTTCATAAGAAAAAAATTAGAGAAAATATATTAATTCAGGAAAACTTGGCTTATTAGGCAAATCGGGCCTTGCATAGTAGGTTGAGAAGTGCGTTCTGGCTATTAGGTACGACATATATATATATATATACATATATATATTTATATATATGTCGTACCTAGTAGCCAGAACTCACTTCTCAGCCTACTATGCAAGGCCCGATTTGCCTAATAAGCCAAGTTTTCATGAATTAATTGTTTTTCGACTACCTAACCTACCTAACCTAACCTAACCTAACTTTTTCGGCTACCTAACCTAACCTAAACTATAAAGATAGGTTAGGTTAGGTTAGGTAGGGTTGGTTAGGTTCGGTCATATATCTACGTTAATTTTAACTGCAATAAAAAAAAATTCACCTCATACATAATGAAATGGGTAGCTTTATAATTTCATAAGAAAAAAATTAGAGAAAATATATTAATTCAGGAAAACTTGGCTTATTAGGCAAATCGGGCCTTGCATAGTAGGTTGAGAAGTGCGTTCTGGCTATTAGGTACGACATATATATATATATATACATATATATATTTATATATATGTCGTACCTAGTAGCCAGAACTCACTTCTCAGCCTACTATGCAAGGCCCGATTTGCCTAATAAGCCAAGTTTTCATGAATTAATTGTTTTTCGACTACCTAACCTACCTAACCTAACCTAACCTAACTTTTTCGGCTACCTAACCTAACCTAAACTATAAAGATAGGTTAGGTTAGGTTAGGTAGGGTTGGTTAGGTTCTGTCATATATCTACGTTAATTTTAACTCCAATAAAAAAAAAATTGACCTCATACATAATGAAATGGGTAGCTTTATCATTTCATAAGAAAAAAATTAGAGAAAATATATTAATTCATGAAAACTTGGCTTATTAGGCAAATCGGGCCATGTATAGTAGGCTGAGAAGTGCGTTCTGGCTACTAGGTACGACATATATATATATATATATATATATATATATATATATATATATATATATATATATATAAATATATATATATATATATATATATATATATATATATATATATATATATATATATATATAAATATATATATATATATATATATATATATATATATATATATATATATATATATATATATATATATATATATATATATATATATATATATATATATATATATATATATATATATATATATATATATATATATATATATATATAGACATATGTTATACCTAGTAGCCAGAACGTCGTACTCGGTCTACTATGCAAGGCCCGATTTGCCTAATAAGCCAAGTTTTCCTGAATTAATATATTCTCTCTAATTTTTTTTCTTATGAAATGATAAAGCTACCCATTTATTTATGTATGAGGTTAATTTTTTTTTATTGGAGTTAAAATTAACGTAGATATATGACCGAACCTAACCAACCCTACCTAACCTAACCTAACCTATCTTTATAGGTTAGGTTAGGTAGCCGAAAAAGTTAGGTTAGGTAAGTTAGGTAAGGAAGAAAACCAATTAATTCATGAAAACTTGGCTTATTAGGCAAATCTGGCCTTGCATAGTAGGCTGAGAAGTGCGTTCTGGCTACTAGGTACGACATATATATATATATATATATATATATATATATATATATATATATATATATATATATATATATATATATATATATATATATATATATATATGTCGTACCTAATAGCCAGAACGCACTTCTCAGCCTACTATTCAAGGCCCGATTTGCTTAATAAGCCAAGTTTTCATGAATTAATGTTTTTTCGTCTACCTAACCTACCTAACCTAACCTAACCTAGCTTTTTTTGGCTACCAAACCTAACCTTACCAATAAATATAGGTTAGGTTAGGTTAGGTTGGGTTGGTTAGGTTCGGTCATATATCTACGTTAATTTTAACTCCAATAAAAAAAAATTGACCTCATACATAGAGAAAAGGGTTGCTTTATCATTTCATAAGAAAAAAATTATAGTAAATATATTAATTCAGGAAAACTTGGCTTATTAGGCAAATCGGGCCTTGAATAGTAGGCTGACAAAGTGAGTTCTGGCTACTAGGTACGACATATATATATATATATATATATATATATATATATATATATATATATATATATATATATATATATATATATATATATATATATATATATATATATATGTATATATATATATATATATATATATATATGCTATATATATATATATATATATATATATATATATATATATATACATATATATATATATATATATATATATATATATATATATATATATATATATATATATATATATATATATATATATATATTTATATATATATTTGCTGGTGAAAGTCCTGAACCTGCCATTGGACGACTCTCAGTGGGAGCAAGCAACCCTTCCTGTAAGACTCGGCGGCCTTGGTGTCCGCACAGCCTCCCAAATTGCTCTACCAGCCTTCCTTTCCTCCTCTCATGCTTCGCACGACCTCGTCAGAGATATTTTACCTGCAACCCTGAGAGATTCAGCAGGAATACACGATCCTGCTTTCACTGAATGTTCAAATCAGTGGGATGTTCTTGCAGCCCCAGCAACCATTATAGAGCCAACAAAACAACACAAACAGTCCGGCTGGGACCACCCTCTAGTGGAAAAAGTAGCTGATGCCATGCTCAGCGTCGCAACATCAGACAAGGAGAAAGCCCGCCTCAGAGCAGTGCCCGCCCCCCATGCAGGAGACTTCCTCCTGGCAGTACCCATGTCAGCAATGGGCACGTGCCTAGATCCAGAATCCCTTCGTGTAGCAGTGGCCCTCCGCCTTGGTGCCCCAATTCACACTGAATACAAGTGTATTTGCAACAGGGTGGAAGCAGACCAATACGGACTGCATGGGTTGCATTGCGGAAGCACAAAGGGCTGGCATGCAAGACACAACGAGGACAATGACATCATCAAGAGAAGCCTCGTCTCTGCTGGGTGCCCAGCGGAGAGAGAACCTCGCATCTTAGGGGTCCTAAACCCGGATTTCCCCGCACTTCGCCCTGATGGCATCACCATATACTCATGGAAGGAGGGTAGACAGTTGGTGTGGGACTACACATGTGTATCCACCCTGGCTGACACCTATGTACACTTCGGAGCTGGTCAAGCAGGTGGGGCGGCCAACCACAGGGAAACAGCAAAATCACTCAAGTACAGGCGACTGGAAGGTCAATACCTATTTGTTCCCATAGCGTCTGAGATGCATGGTCCCTGGGGCAAGACTGCCTTGGGATTTCTCAAGGAATTGGGTTCCAAGCTCATTGACGTCAACAGAGACCCAAGGGCTTCCAGTCTTTTATTTCAGCGTCTCAGTGTGGCGATCCAGAGGGGAAATGCTTGCTGCGTCCTCGGTTCCTGTCCAGAAGCGGAGGAGCTTCAAGAGATCCATAACCTTTAGGCATTTGTCTTGTATGTTTTGTAACCTTTAAATACACAATAAAGGTAAAAAATAAAAGGGAAGGGGGTGGTAGGAGAAAAGCACACAGAAACTGTATTGGAAGGGGACCTACATTCCCTCCAATGCGTTATGTGTGGTTTCCTCCGAGGCTATGGGTCCCCCTTCTTCCAGCCAGGAGTATATATATATATATATATATATTTATATAGTAGTAGGCATCCTTCAGTCTCGGGAGACTATGGAGTTGCGCCCTAGTTGTCAATTCTGGTGCAGCGTCTAGTGTGACTGATGAGGCCAATCCGAGAGTGGCAGTCTTTCCCACACCGAGCACAAACGAAGTCCGATTCTGGTCTGTCTTCCTGGCTACCGGCTTTCCTTCTCTGTCTCTTTGCCTCCGATTCCTTGGCAAGTGACTCCTCGAACTTGGAGAGACCTCTTTGAACAGACTGACTCCAGGCTGAACGGTATGCAGCCTGTGTCTCCCATATAGCTAGATCGACGTCCATGGCTTTCAGGTCCCTCTTGCATACATCTTTGTACCGTAGCTGGGGCTTGCCTGTTGGACGCTTTCCCTGCATCAGCTCTCCGTACAGGAGATCCTTGGGGATCCTGCCGTCGCCCATTCGCACAACGTGCCCGAGCCAGCGCATTCGTCTCTGTTTCAGCATTGTGTACATGCTGGTGATTCTTGCTCTCCCCAAGACGTTGTTGTTTGTCACCTTGTCCTGCCAGGTGATGTCCAAGATGTGTCGAAGGCAGCGCATGTGGTAGGCATTCAGCTGTCTTTCCTGACGGGCGCGGAGTGTCCAAGACTCACTGCCATAAAGGAGAGTGGAGTGCTCAGGACACAGGCTCTGTAAACCTGAATCTTAGTATACTCAGTTAGCCTATTGTTGGTCCACACTCTCTTTGTCAGTCTGGACATGGTAGTAGATGCCTTACCGATGCGTTTGTTTAGCTCCATATCAAGAGAGAGGGAGTCAGAGATTGTGGAGCCCAGGTACACGAAGTCGTGAACGACTTCCAGTTTGGAATCAGAGATGCCGATGTCAGGTGGGGAGTCCACTCCTTGTCCCATGACTTGTGTTTTCTTCAGACTGATGGTGAGTCCGAAAGCCTGAGAGGCCTCGCTGAAGCGGGTTATGAGCCGTTGGAGGTCTTCAGCTGAGTGGGCAGTGACTGCTGCGTCGTCGGCAAAGAGGAAGTCGCGCAGACACCTCAGCCGAACCTTTGTCTTGGCTCTCAGCCTGGCGAGGTTAAAGAGCTTTCCATCCGACCTGGTCCGGAGGTAAATCCCTTCCGTGACAGATCCGAAGGCGTGCCGCAGCATAACTGCGAAGAAAATCCCGAATAGGGTTGGAGCTAGTACGCAGCCCTGCTTTACTCCACTTCGGATGTCAAAGGCGTCTGATGTTAGGACATCAAAGACCACGGTGCCCCTCATGTTCTCATGGAAAGATCTGATGATGCTGAGGAGCCTGGGTGGGCATCCGATCTTGGGGAGGATCTTGAACAGGCCATCCCTGCTGACGAGGTCGAAGGCCTTCGTCAGATCTATGAAGGCTACAAAGAGTGGCTGCTTCTGTTCCCTGCATTTCTCCTGCAGTTGTCTGAGGGAAAAGACCATGTCGATGGTGGACCTGCCAGCTCTGAATCCGCATTGTGATTCTGGATAGACTCTCTCTGCAAGTACTTGGAGCCTCTTCAATGCGACTCAAGCAAACAGCTTTCCGACAATACTGAGGAGGGAGATTCCACGGTAGTTGTTGCAGTCACCCCTGTCACCTTTATTCTTATACAGTGTGACGATGTTGGCATCCCTCATGTCCTGTGGCACCTCTCCTTCTTCCCAACAGAGGCAGAGAATTTCATGCAGCTCCATGAGCAGGCTACCTCTGCAGCACTTCAAGGTCTCAGCAGGAATGCCATCTTTGCCAGGAGCTTTACCAGAAGCAAGGGACTCTAGGGCATCGCTGAGTTCTTCCAGGGTCGGTTCGCTGTCGAGCTCCATTAACACAGGCAGACACTCAATGGCGCTCAGGGCATCTTCGGTGACCACATTGTCCCTGGCGTATAGCTCAGAGTAGTGCTCGACCCAGCGCTTCAGCTGCAGTGTCTGGTCCTGAATCACCTCACCAGTGGCAGATTTCAGAGGAGCGGTCTTCATCTGGATTGGGCCGAGGGCCTGCTTGATGCCGTCATACATTCCCCTTACATTGCCTGTATCCGCTGCAGTCTGTATCTGGGAGCAGAGCTGGAGCCAATAGTTGTTGGCACATCGCCTGGCGCTCTGCTGCACTTTGCAGCGTATATATATATATATATATATATATATATATATATATATATATATATATATATATATATATATATATATATATATATATATATATATATATATATATATATATATATATATATATGTCGTACCTAGTAGCCAGAACTCACTTCTCAGCCTACTATGCAAGGCCCGTTTTGCCTAATAAGCCAAGTTTTCATGAATTAATTGTTTTTCGACTACCTAACCTACCTAACCTAACCTAACCTAACTTTTTCGGTTACCTAACCTAACCTAACCTATAAAGATAGGTTAGGTTAGGTTAGGTAGGGTTGGTTAGGTTCGGTCATATATCTACGTTAATTTTAACTAAAATAAAAAATAATTGACGTCATACATTATGAAATGGGTAGCTTTATCATTTCATAAGAAAAAAATTAGAGAAAATATATTAATTCAGGAAAACTTGGCTTATTAGGCAAATTGGGCCTTGCATATTAGGCTGAGAAGTGCGTTCTGGCTACTAGGTACAACATATATATATATATTTATATATATATATATATATATATATATATATATATATATATATATATATATAAATATATATATATATATATATATATATATATATATATATATATATTATATATATATATATATATATATATATATATATAAATATATATATATATAAATATATATATATATATATATATATATATATATATATATATATATATATATATATATATATCTATATATATATATATATATATATATATATATATATATATATATATATATATATATATATATATATATATATATCTATATATATATATATATATATATATATATATATATATATAAATATATATATATATATATATATATATATATATATATGCATATATATATATATATATATATATAAATATATATATATATATATATATATATATATATATATATATATATATATATATATATATATATATATATAGATATATATATAGATATTTATATATATATATATATATATATATATATATATATATATATATATATATATATATATATATATATATTTATATATATATATATAAATCTATATATATTTTATTAAATATGACCGAAAAAGTAAGATTAATAATTCTAACACGAATTTTCTCAATCTTTCGTACATTATGCTTCACTGTTGGAGGTAAATCAAAAATCACTTCTCCAAAATTCATTTTTATTTCTAGTCTGACGCGACACGGGCGCGTTTCGTAAAACTTATTACATTTTCAAAGACTTCACAAATACACAACTGATTAGAACTTGCGTTTCCCTGATTTTATATCTACATTTGAGTGAGGTGGGAAGGGTGATGTGGCATTACGTTTGAGTAAGGTGGGAAGGATGATGTGGCATTAGAGGATATTAATAGGGTATTAAAAGTATCAACACAAGACAGAACACGAAACAATGGATATTGAATAGAAGTGTTTGTAGAAAGCCTATTGGTCCATATTTCTTGATGCTTCTATATTGGAGCGGAGTCTTGAGGTGGGTAGAATATAGTTGTGCAATAATTGGCTGTTGATTGCTGGTGTTGACTTCTTGATGTGTAGTGCCTCGCAAACGTCTAGCCGCCTGCTATCGCTGTATCTATCGATGATTTCTGTGTTGTTTACTAGGATTTCTCTGGCGATGGTTTGGTTATGGGAAGAGATTATATGTTCCTTAATGGAGCCCTGTTGTTTATGCATCGTTAAACGCCTAGAAAGAGATGTTGTTGTCTTGCCTATATACTGGGTTTTTTGGAGCTTACAGTCCCCAAGTGGGCATTTGAAGGCATAGACGACGTTAGTCTCTTTTAAAGCGTTCTGTTTCGTGTCTGGAGAGTTTCTCATGAGTAGGCTGGCCGTTTTTCTGGTTTTATAGTAAATCGTCAGTTGTATCCTCTGATTTTTGTCTGTAGGGATAACGTTTCTATTAACAATATCTTTCAGGACCCTTTCCTCTGTTTTATGAGCTGTGGAAAAGAAGTTCCTGTAAAATAGTCTAATAGGGGGTATAGGTGTTGTGTTAGTTGTCTCTTCGGAGGTTGCATGGCTTTTCACTTTCCTTCTTATGATGTCTTCGATGAAACCATTGGAGAAGCCGTTATTGACTAGAACCTGCCTTACCCTACAGAGTTCTTCGTCGACTTGCTTCCATTCTGAGCTGTGGCTGAGAGCACGGTCGACGTATGCGTTAACAACACTCCTCTTGTACCTGTCAGGGCAGTCGCTGTTGGCATTTAGGCACATTCCTATGTTTGTTTCCTTTGTGTAGACTGCAGTGTGGAAACCTCCGCCCTTTTCCATGACTGTTACATCTAGAAAAGGCAGCTTCCCATCCTTTTCCGTCTCGTAAGTGAAACGCAGCACGGAACTCTGCTCAAATGCCTCCTTCAGCTCCTGCAGATGTCTGACATCAGGTACCTGTGTAAAAATGTCGTCAACATACCTGCAGTATATGGCCGGTTTCAAGTTCATGTCGACTAAGACTTTTTGTGGAGTTGGAAATTCTGTTGGACGACATATTCGACCTCGAGACACAAAAGAAGGTCACTACCAAAGATACCTTACAAGCAGAACTTATTGCAGAAGGAGGAAAGAATCGAGGCAACTACAGAAGCACCATACTGTCCCCCGAGCTTAGAGCGGCAGCTAAAAGCCTTCGTGAGAACAAGGAGATAGTTGTCAGGAGAGGTGACAAGTCGCCAATATATGTCATTCTTAAAATAGACGAATATCTGGCGAAAATGAACATCATACTCTCTGACCAAACTAAGTTCCAAAGGGTAACGAAGGACACTACAGCCGAATTAAAAGCAAAGGTCAACAAACTGATCGAAACTGTGAACGCCAAGAAATCCGGACTCCACCTGCCAAAGATCATTGGGGAATATAAACCTGGATATGCGTATGGAAATGTCAAGACGCACAAGCCTGGAAACCCACTTCGGCCAATCATTAGCCAGATACCCACACCCACGTACAGATTGGCGAAGCGACTCAACGGCCTGCTGACTCCTTATGTTCCTTGCGCCTTCAGCCTGAAGTCTCCAAAGGAATTTGTGGACTTACTGCGGGGCGCACGGGCCACAGGGATAAGAGCCTCGTTGGACGTAGAATCGCTGTTTACCAACGTACCTGTGGACGAGACAATCGGAATGATAGCCGACAGAGTGTATCGTGATCCAGCCTGTACTCCTCTTGACATGCCACAAAGTATTCTGAGGAAACTACTCCAAGCTTGTACTAAAGAGGCACCCTTCTTGAGCCCGGATGGGCACATGTATAAGCAAGTAGATGGGGTCGCTATGGGTTCTCCCCTAGGTGTCCTGTTTGCAAACTTCTACATGGGTACCATCGAGCAAAAAGTCTTAGTCGACATGAACTTGAAACCGGCCATATACTGCAGGTATGTTGACGACATTTTTACACAGGTACCTGATGTCAGACATCTGCAGGAGCTGAAGGAGGCATTTGAGCAGAGTTCCGTGCTGCGTTTCACTTACGAGACGGAAAAGGATGGGAAGCTGCCTTTTCTAGATGTAACAGTCATGGAAAAGGGCGGAGGTTTCCACACTGCAGTCTACACAAAGGAAACAAACATAGGAATGTGCCTAAATGCCAACAGCGACTGCCCTGACAGGTACAAGAGGAGTGTTGTTAACGCATACGTCGACCGTGCTCTCAGCCACAGCTCAGAATGGAAGCAAGTCGACGAAGAACTCTGTAGGGTAAGGCAGGTTCTAGTCAATAACGGCTTCTCCAATGGTTTCATCGAAGACATCATAAGAAGGAAAGTGAAAAGCCATGCAACCTCCGAAGAGACAACTAACACAACACCTATACCCCCTATTAGACTATTTTACAGGAACTTCTTTTCCACAGCTCATAAAACAGAGGAAAGGGTCCTGAAAGATATTGTTAATAGAAACGTTATCCCTACAGACAAAAATCAGAGGATACAACTGACGATTTACTATAAAACCAGAAAAACGGCCAGCCTACTCATGAGAAACTCTCCAGACACGAAACAGAACGCTTTAAAAGAGACTAACGTCGTCTATGCCTTCAAATGCCCACTTGGGGACTGTAAGCTCCAAAAAACCCAGTATATAGGCAAGACAACAACATCTCTTTCTAGGCGTTTAACGATGCATAAACAACAGGGCTCCATTAAGGAACATATAATCTCTTCCCATAACCAAACCATCGCCAGAGAAATCCTAGTAAACAACACAGAAATCATCGATAGATACAGCGATAGCAGGCGGCTAGACGTTTGCGAGGCACTACACATCAAGAAGTCAACACCAGCAATCAACAGCCAATTATTGCACAACTATATTCTACCCACCTCAAGACTCCGCTCCAATATAGAAGCATCAAGAAATATGGACCAATAGGCTTTCTACAAACACTTCTATTCAATATCCATTGTTTCGTGTTCTGTCTTGTGTTGATACTTTTAATACCCTATTAATATCCTCTAATGCCACATCATCCTTCCCACCTTACTCAAACGTAATGCCACATCACCCTTCCCACCTCACTCAAATGTAGATATAAAATCAGGGAAACGCAAGTTCTAATCAGTTGTGTATTTGTGAAGTCTTTGAAAATGTAATAAGTTTTACGAAACGCGCCCGTGTCGCGTCAGACTAGAAATAAAAATGAATTTTGGAGAAGTGATTTTTGATTTACCTCCAACAGTGAAGCATAATGTACGAAAGATTGAGAAAATTCGTGTTAGAATTATTAATCTTACTTTTTCGGTCATATTTAATAAAATATGTCTACAGGAAAGACTGCTACCAAAATATACTAAATCTATATATATATATATATATATATATATATATATATATATATATATATAGAGAGAGAGAGAGAGAGAGAGAGAGAGAGAGAGAGAGAGAGAGAGAGAGAAGCTCTGTGGTATATATATATATATATATATATATATATATATATATATATATATATATATATATATATATATCTATATATATATATATATATATATATATATATATATATATATATATATATATCTATATATATATATATATATATATATATATACCACAGAGGAAAATTGAAACAGGAATTTCCTTAAATACTTTCGTATATTGATACATCTTTAGAACGTGTGATTTTACAGGTCGAGTACTGGACACAAATAGGCAGGAGAGAATGGTGGAGTGAGGTGAGTTACAATATGTGGACACTGCAGAGGGCCTATTGGCCCATCCGATGCAGCAACCACACACAGGCCCACACATGGATAATCATAGCATAAAATAGTAAATATTTACAATGAATTAGTGAGACAAATGTGGTCCAATGATCCTACTTAAATCGCCCTTTAATTGATCTATTAAAAATGGATCTAAGTTATACAGACCACTGCTAATGTTCAAATTACTTTCTTTTGTAGTCTGTATCAAAGCAGATTCAATTATGTTTCTGTTATAGGTGCTTTTACAATTCGTTATTGAAGACGTCATCTTCCAATCAATTTGGTGAGCATCTTCTGACAGATGAACAAACAAAGCATTAGACAATTGGCCAAGTCTTACAAAGTATTTATGTTGCGAAATACTACATTTTCAAATCTTTAGAAGTTTGCCCAACATAGAACTTATTACAGTCTTTACAAGGTATTTTATAAATGACACAATTATCACTACGAGGGCTGTTCCTAACTAATAGCTTACCAACAGTATTTTCGTAGCTAAACAATACATGTATATTAAAAAGTTTCAAGGCCTTGACAATATTTTAACTCTATGCTAAATATACTAAAATAACTCCTGGAATCATTCCATGGTTTAGACATGTTGATGATATTTTGTGTATATGGCCTTCAGATGTAAACACAGACGAATTTGTAGCCAAACTTTTTGAACAAGTCACTTCTATAAAATTTACTATGGCGACTGAAATTGATAAATGTTTGCCATTCCTAGATGTACTTATTCATAGGGAAGATTTTTCACTATAGTTTAGTGTCTACAGAAAACCTACGAATATTGAATATAAATACGATATATATATATATATATATATATATATATATATATATATATATATATATATATATATATATATATATATATATATATATATATATATATATATATATATATATATATATATATATATATGTCGTACCTAGTAGCCAGAACACACTTCTCAGCCTACTATGCAAGGCCCGATTTGCCTAATAAGCCAAGTTTTCATGAATTAATATACCAAGCCATATACCTTGGTATATATATATACCAAGCCCACCAACATAGGATTATGCCTGAACGGTAGAAGTGAGTGCCCCCAAAGATACAAAGCCAGTGTTCTCAATGCTTATATTCGTCGAGCGCTTACCCACTGCTCTGAATGGAGCAACGTGAGTAGAGAGTTTGAAAGAGTAACTCAGGTATTGGTGAACAACGGATATAGCAACGCGGAAATAAACGCTGCTATAAGAAGACACTTGGACCGTTGGTATCATTCAGAACCTAGAACAGAAACCACAGCACCCCCAATAAAATTATATTACAAATCAACCATGCACAGTGAACATATAAAAGAGGAAAGAATAATGAAAGAAATAATCCGTAAAGGAGTAAAAAGCACTACTCCTAACCAAAACATAAACCTGATAATATTCTACAAAACCAAGAAGACTTCCGAACTCCTTATCAAAAACAGCCCGAAGCCGACGGAGAACCCTCTACAGCAGTCAAGCGTTGTATACATGTACACTTGCCCCCACGAAGGATGTAACCTTCAATGTAAGTACATAGGTATGACGTCGACCAAGCTGACGAGGCGTTTGACATGCCATCTTCAATCTGGTGCCCCTAGGAATCACATGAGACAAGCCCATGACATTACTCTAACAAGAGAAATGTTGAACAAGAATACTTGCATAATAGACAAAACCCAAGATTCAAGAAGATTACAAATTCTTGAGGCAATTCACATAAGAATAGAGCGACCTACCATGAACACCCAAATCACGGAACTATTTACTCTACCCACCATGAGAGTAAGGACAAGACAAGAACATATCGATGCCAACACAGAAGACAATGTCCAACATAACAGGCCAATTACACTGGATTAATCTTTGTGTTTAGATAGGAGATGCCTCGTATGGGCCAATAAGCCTTCTGCAGCCCCTATATATATATATATATATATATATATATATATATATATATATTAGTATATTTTGGTAGCAGTCTTTCCTGTAGACATATATTATTAAATATGACCGAAAAAGTAAGATTAATAATTCTAACACGAATTTTCTCAATCTTTCGTACATTGCGCTTCACTGTTGGAGGTAAATCAAAAATCACTTCTCCAAAATTCATTTTTATTTCTAGTCTGACGCGACACGGGCGTCAGACTATCAACACAGAAATCATCGATAGATACAGCGATAGCAGGCGGCTTGACGTTTGCGAGGCACTACACATCAAGAAGTCAACACCAGCAATCAACAGCCAATTATTGCACAACTATATTCTACCCACCTCAAGACTCCGCTCCAATATAGAAGCATCAAGAAATATGGACCAATAGGCTTTCTACAAACACTTCTATTCAATACCCATTGTTTCTGTTCTGTCTTGTGTTGATACTTTTAATACCCTAGTAATATCCCCTCCTGTTCTGTCTTGTGTTAATGCCACATCACCCTTCCCACCTCACTCAAATGTAGATATAATATCAGAGAGACGTAAGTTCTAATCAGTTGTGTATTTGTGAAGTCTTTGAAAATGTAATAAGTTTTACGAAACGCGCCCGTGTCGCGTCAGACTAGAAATAAAAATGAATTTTGGAGAAGTGATTTTTGATTTACCTCCAACAGTGAAGCGCAATGTACGAAAGATTGAGAAAATTCGTGTTAGAATTATTAATCTTACTTTTTCGGTCATATTTAATAATATATATATATATATATATATACATATATATATATATATATATATATACATATATATATATATATATATATATATATATATATATATATATATATATATATATATATATATATATATATATATATATATATATGAGGATGATGAGGGTATTAAACATCCAAAACATTATTGTTCTAAAAAGTTTATCAAATGTCAACAGAATTACTTCACAGTAGAGAAAGAGGCATTGTCATTATTAATAGCTGTTAAAAAATTTAACATGTATCATCCAATACTGTTGAAGTGTTTACTGACCATAACCCCTTAATATTTATTGCTAGTATGAATAGTTCCAATCAGAGGATATTAAGGTGGTCTCTACTGTTGCAAGAGTACAATCTGGTCATCAACCTTATTCAAGGAAAATTAAATGTAATAGCAGAGGCACTTTCTAGATTGTCTAAACCTGGGGTGACTTAGGGTTGTACCACTGCACAGAGATGTTTATATTATTGTGTATCTCTTGTTTATTATATATCATTTACTGTTTGTTTAAAATTATTATGAAAATCTGTTTGAGGTGTTGAACCTATGTGAGAAAAAAGGTGAAATTCGTTTATGAATTTCTCATTTTTTTTCCTCTGTGTCTTTGAAGGGGTCTTACGAACCTTACCTCCTGTGGAGGTTAGTTTCAATTATAAATTGTTGGTGGACATATTTAAAAATGTTTTCTTGAAATATTCTTGTTTTCTTGAAATAACAGAAACAGCTGATATTTGAGAGGCCGTGAGTCACCAGTAATTCTCCGCCGAGCCAAGTAGTACCTTCTCAGCTAGAGATTGTGAAGGAATAATGTGACCTGGAATAGCCAAACAATATGAGGGAAAAATGGACTCAGTCAAAAAGCATGCATGGGAGAACATGATAAATAATAAAGGGTTTGGTTGGTATAGGGTTTGGTTTGGTTGATAAAGACAATAAAGGGTTTGGTTGGAAATGTAAAGAATAGAGTGTTAAGTGGCGATGATGCAAAAGTGGTGGACGCCATCTTTGATCTTGATGGGAAAAGGAACGTTGACGACCAGATCCTGTTTACTGAAGGGTTTTCTCCGGCCGTACAGTCAGATAAGCCATCATTCCATGTTAACGGGTGCAAGATAGGGTAGAGTACTCAGGTAGTCTATGGTGATGTTTTGTGAGAGTCCAGGTTTCCTAGTGGTTTATATATGTGTCACCGGTGGACAGGTGTGGTGGCTGTGTGCACAGTTCCAGGTTGGGGACTGAGAGTTGTAGGATATCCAGAGCCCGTTTGGGAGTTTCATTAACCAAGCTGTTACCATCAGAATGACCTTGAGTTGTAAGGAATACAAATTATGTCATATATTATCATGTGTCTTAAACATATAAATTTGTCTTTTTGTACTTGGCTGTTTCCCTACACCTTGGTTTCCTCTAGGCTCAAGTAAAATCATCTATTCCCCTAGACAACATTTAAAAGTCATGTAACCACCCCCACCAATTCGTGACAAACAACATAAAAATTGGTCATTATCTGCCACACCGTGCTGTTGTCAAAGAGTCAGTAACTACTCCTTTATGAATTGTTTTTTAACTTTAGTGCTAAAAACCCTCATAGGATGTAAGTCTCAATGACTGTTAGCAAACAGGTCCAAGCTTAATGTACAAATTGTTTGATATACTGACAAAGATTAGGGTTAAAAAATTGGCCTAAACAGCAGACGTATGTAAGGCCTTCCTACGAGTGGGATTACAGGAAGAAGATTGTGACTTCACAAAATTTTTTGGGGTTGAGAGTCCAGAAGACAATGAAAGTCATATAGTGACATCATTTTTCAAGCGTACTCTTGTGAGCAATATCAAGTCTATTTTTGCTACAAACAACATTGGACACACACTTACAGAAGTCAGATAATCCATACAAGGCTGAAGTCAATTAAATTTCTATATATAGATAATTTTCAAGGGACAGCTAACATTGAAATCAACCTACACACAGAAATCACAATAACGTGTAATATCAAATGAACAAATCCACAAGGGCTGAGATGAGAATTCGAACCTATGCACGGGATATTCCGAGTCGCGCCTTATTCATCTGTGCCACAACATGGTTAAAAGAATTGCAACCTGGAGTGCTAAATGCCCCTCACTAAGTAGTAACCAACCAACCAAGCCCTCACTCTTTTAACCATGTCGTGGCACAGTTGATTAAGGTGCAGCTGGGAACATCCCGTGCATAGATTCGAACCCTCATCATGGCCCTTGTGGATTTGTTCATTGAAATCAAACTGTTAGAAATCTTCAGAAAGGAAATCTTCATGAACTCAAAGGAGCTTATGATGTAGTAATGAGAAAATCAGTATGGACCATGAGGAGAACTCGAATCTATATGCTGGGTATTCCCAGGCATACTTTAGACTACTCCACGACATAGTCAAAAACATTGCAACCTGGGATTCAACTGAATAGTCTTGGGTTTCTGAGGCTTTCACTGAAGCCTAATCAGGGGTTTTACACAATGCCTCCATGCACTCTGGTTTGTAGTCTAGTAATTCTACTCCCTAAGCTTCTCTTCAAATACACAAAGAAATCACATTAATGTGATATATCAATTAGAACACAAATGGAAGCCACAAGGAGGATTCGAACCTATGTGCTGGGTGCTTCGAGGCACGTTCTAGGCCACTACGTCACAATAGATGTTTTCCATGAACAAGCACATTGGATGTTTTCTGTGAAGAAAGGCAATATAGGTTATTACTTAACAAGCACAATGTATTTTATTTATAACCAAATGCAGCGCATTTTGTTTGTAAATAAACACAGTGGATATGTTCTTTGTAGCCCAACCACTTGGACTGGGCTTTAGAACGATGGTCTCACTTCTTGCCGTTGCAGGTCGGTATTCAATCCCTGACCATCACATTGGTTGGGCACCATTCCTTTCCTCCATCTTATTCCTAAATTTTATCTCGTTATTCATTCTAAGTGCTTACATACTCTTTTACATAGTGCTTACAGTGCTCTACATACATAGTCATTCTGCCTGATAATTACCTTGTTCTTTGTAAACAAGTACGGTGGATGTTCTAGATGAACTCGTAGATGTAGTGATTAACCCAGTGTCATATTAAACCCAGAGGTGTCGTGATGACCTCAGAGGCTTTTTAATGAACCCTGAGGTGTCTTGATGAACCCAAACATGTCGTGAGATTCCCAAGAGTTTAAATGATGAGCAAGAAAGTGTAGTAAGAAATCAAGAGACTCGTGCACCATTGGATAAAATATATAGAAAAACTTGTAGTCATGCTGAAACCAGGGAAGATTGTTTAGCTTTTTATGACCCCATATATCCTGTACTGTTGGACACCAGGATAGGTTGCCTCTACCAGAAGGACAGGAGGAACTAAGTAGTCGTGAAGTAAGCCAGAATTATCTCCAAAACGAGGGTGAGAGCGGCGACGCCCATTCCCGCCACCCACAGAAACATGACGCCACTCATCTTAACAAGGTTGAGGGCTTTGGACTCGTCCCCGTGGAGTGCCGGCTGAATGCATGACGTCTTGGCGAATTGCTTGGGGTTTGTGTTTCTTAACCAGTTAATTCTGAAAAGTTGAATGTGTTTTAATTTGCTCCGAAATATAAATACTAATATATTAGACAATATATTCAAAGGGTGACAACGTTTGAGATTTAAACAATTTGCGTGAAGAAAGATGCAGGATTAGTCTCACTTCCAAAACAAACTTCGTCTGAAATTATAACATTTAGACCTAAATTTGCGTTGAGCATAAACAATGCACTAATTATATAAAATACAGTGGACAATCGTGACATGGTAGAATGCACATATAATTAAAAAAAATATAACATATACTTAGGATGTAATAAAATAAAGTTTTATAATCTTCTCTGTTTTAGTTACAAATATGTCTATTCGTCTGGTTTGCAAGGAAGAAGGATCGTAGTATATATACTCTTGTAGTATATTCTTGTATTATGTTCTTATTCTTGCCTTGAATACCATGGCATATGCAGAGCATATGTCATGGTACAGAGCACAGTAACTTAGTGAAAAACAAATAACCTAACCCAAAGATATAATAGGTTAGGATGAGTAAAATTCTATTAGGAGGGGGGGGGGTAAAATTCAGTTTGGATACGATCAATTTGTATGAATTTAGATAGGATAGGTTAAATTTAGAATGGATTGGATAACGTTTGCTAGATTTACCATCTGTTAGGATACAAAAGATATTTAATATTATAAGTTTGATTTAAATTTACATTTTGCTTCTGTTAGGATAAGTTAGGATGGGAAGGAACTACCATAGGTTGGATAGGATATATTAGGAGAAGATATATAGGGTTTAGATAGGACATTATAGAATAGGATAGGTCACAATAGGTTACTATAGGTATTACAGGCTAAGATTTATTAAAATTAGTATCTATTAGGATTAGAATAAAATTAGATGGAATAGATTAACTTTGATAAATTTAGTTGAATTTAAGTTAGAATATGATAAATTTGCAACATGTCCTCCTGAAGTGATAATATTTATAGTGACTATTTGGTCGACAGTACCAATGTGTAGTGATAGACCTTAAGTGAACCAATTTATATACTTTTAAATTTATTGAACACGGAAACATTAAGCTAAACCAAATAAGCTACTATGATATGTGAGCTAATTGGACCTCCCATATCACATATTTGTACCGTATTATGCCTAGGATAGCAAGATTTAGACATATAATTACAAGGAGTGGTTAGGGTGCAATTCTCTTGGAATTCTCAAACAAGAGAATTTGAGAAGTGTTATGTTGCTTTCATAATACATAATTAATTTGTATTTGCTGTTATTGTTGTTAAAATACTGTAAATGCACTGTATTTACAATTATCTTTATTTTCAACCAATACTAATCACCAAAGCTACAGAATCTAATATATATATAAACCCATCATTCATGTTCTAATTAATTGTACCTCACCTATGCTCATATCTTTATTATGTACCTGTTATAAATAATAATATCTTAATCATAATTACGTGATCGTACATAATTTGTATTAAGATTATTTTCAAATATTTGCAGCTATATGTCCATTAATTATAAACTAAAGTTCATACTTTAGTTCCATTCACCTGGAATGTATGGGTCTCGAACCGTGGACCCTACGCGTGTGAGGCCGTAGCTCTATCGGCTGGGCTATGAACAGTCTTAAAAAGGAAAATTTCCCGATAGAGCTACGACCTCACAAGTGTGGGGTCCACAGTTCGTGTCTCATACAGTTCAGGTGAATGGATGTTTATTTCCACGGAAGTGTGGATTTCATACAATAGTCACAAGGGGACCATCTGCGTGTTATTATCTAAAGTACGACCTGCAAATATTACAAGAAGACAAGAATGTGAAACACTGTATCGATTTCCAGTATATAAACATTTTCAGTTTCTACAACATTACTGTATATCTGTAATACCAAGTTATTAACTGCTTCCACTCATACTTGGATTTCACTCACAAACATCTCGACCTGCAAGACGAACTGACTTTCATCGACCAATATAGTTTATTGATTGTAATTTTATATTTTAAATATTATCAGGCGTGTGTATATCAAACATAAATCATGTGAAGTGTGACCCTCCCATCTAGCGCCTGCTCCTGTTCCCATCTCGATTAATTCTCACTCTTCTTTCGTTCCCTCGAACCTCGTCCCATCATTTGCACCTTCACTTTTCCTCTTCGTCCTTACCCTTGCTTGTATATGAGATGAAAGCAACTCACTGGTGATCGAAGAGCGGCTTTATAGGAGAGTTTTTTGGGAAACCCAACGCCCCAATCTCGATGAAGAGAGCTTCAGAGCTCAACTTGAGTGTGCACAATTTCGCTGAGCCAACTGTAAAAAAACATTTAGTCACTGACTCTATAAACCCATAATTTGGCAAAGTACATTTGTAAGTTCATGGCGAGACTAAGTGTAGTGTAAACTCACAAATAGTCTCCATGATTTACACCATGCAGGGCATGGTGTAAATCCCTGATATGGCAAAGTGTAGTGTAAATCTATTACTTGGGTTTGAATGAATGCATATTGCATAGCTTTTGATCCAGAAATGACATTGGTAAATTTTAGTTTAGAAATAATTTTGTTAGCCTATGGAACTAAATTTCAAAATAACCTTTTCCACATGTGTTTATCAGATTATTTCAAATGAGAGTTAGACACTTATGGAGATATTCGACTGTAACATGCAGTTATTGTAATATACTACTGATTGCTACAGATAACAATCAGATAGTTACTTGTCTGATTGTAGGATAGCAATCACTCATCAGACCATAAAGTCACAAATTATGAGAAAACAAAGTCACTCACTATCCAATTGTCAGAGTCCAGTTGATAGAGGATGGGTGCTCCAGCTTTACATTTCCAAATAGTTTAAAGATTTTAATGCGAATATTACCTACTGGATCCATGCAGAACACAATTTATACAAAAGTACATTTTACCATTACGAAACATATTTACTATTTAAATACAATCACAACTATGTATACATCAACAAAAATATACAGCATGAAAATACTGCATACTTATGTCAAACTCAGCATAATTTGAAGAATGACATCACAACAGAAACGCACTGGAACATTAGTAAAACTTCGAAAATCATTTGGAGCAGTGCACGGGTTGAACCAGCGACCTGGTTGAAAACCTTTCAGAACACTTTCGCCCACCGATGACGAAGTATGGAGTCAAAATTTTAGTAGGTAATATCCACCGATGACGAAGTATGGCGTCAAAAAAAAAAAAATCATTCTTTCGGTTAGGCTGCGGGAGGGGCGCGCCGCAGTTTTGGACATTATATGCATATACGCCTATAGGGAATTTCATTGCGAATACAGTGATACCAAAATGAAAGACTAGGATGAAAATTGAGGTAACAAAGTTGAAAAGAGTAAACACATTTTATTGGTCATGATAAGTGCTCATGGGGGGGGGGTAATGCGCTGTCACATTCTCTGTTTGCTGTGGGTAGTACGCCGTGCTTTTGGACTTTATATATGCATATACTCCTGTAGGGAATTCTATTGCAAACAAAATGATACCAAAATGAAAGACCTAGGACGAGAACTGAGGTGGCCAAAGCGAAAAGAGTGTACACATTTCATTGCTCTTAAGCGCTCCCGGGTAAAACGCTCTCACATTCTCTGTTTCGTTGCGGGTGGTACACCGGGCTTTCGGACTTCATATGCATTTAATCGTATAGAACATTCTATTGCGAACACAATGATATCAAATTGGAAAATCTAGGACGAGAATTTAGATGACAAAGTTGAAAAAGAGTATACACCTTTCAGTATTACCACGCTCTCTAATAGAGGCACACCTCCCTGCTCTCTTCAGCTAACCATGGCCTGATTTCATCACGTCGGCGGGTGGAGCGGGCCACGGTTTTTGACATTATATGCATATACTCCTGTTGGGAATTCTATTGTGAACACATTGATACCAAAATGAAAGACCTAGGACGAATATTTAGGTGACCAAAGTGAAGAGAGTGTACACATTTTATTGCTCTTTAGTGCTCCCGGGTAACACACTCTCACTTTCTGGGAAAGTGAGAGCGTGGAAGATAAGTTTGCTGTGGGTGGTAAGCCGGGCTTTTGGAGTTTATATGCATTTAGTCCTATAGAGCATTCTATTGCAAACACATTGATACAAAATTGAAAAACTTAGGACGAAAATTAAGGTGACAAAGTTGAAAAGAGTAAACACTTTTCAGTGTTACCGCGCACTCCTGCGGAACACCCAAAACTACTACTGAATGTCAAAGTGAAGAAATTCAAAGAAGCGCGGGTAAACGGCGGGAGTAACTATCTTTAATAACCCTTAATTGGAGGGGTGGATGGTGCAAGGAGAGTGCGCGTGGTCTACAAGGTATGGGTCTCACCAAGAGCGACCTCGAGATTTGCTCCGTGAAGGCCCTGACCTGGACATATTCTATATACAGAGTATGGTCCAAGACCACATCACGGGGCAGGCCACCTTAGTCCCGGGATCACTGTGCACAGGGTCCATAAGGGTCAATATAGTCACGCTTAGGTGAACCGCAGCCACGATAGCTGGTAGCCAACTATCTAAGCAGTTTCGTCATCTGGAGTACCACTTCTCCTAATGCCGTCTCACAAGAGGGTGGATGACCTGGCCGGAGCGCACGAGTAGGTAAGGCGGTGACCGGAGGGACCCCATGCTCATACATGATATCCCTCCCGCTCCGGGGCCTTGTTAGGAGCTTCCACTGTGTCTAGTTTTCTATGTATGCCGACGTCAAGTCATCAACCCTGCCGATTAGGCAGCTTGCTGCTTTGGCCTTCAGCGTTAGTTCTTTTTAATGTTATACTGTGCACCCCTACCTGTGTGTGCTGTGTCCCATATAGAAAAAAAACAAATACAAAAGAATTTTCCATTAATGTTTGTTTATTTTCAGGTTATTATTATGTATTATTAGTATCATCTTAACTCTTGTGGGTGTGATGAGCTCTGCCATTTATGTTTATTTTAGTTTGTGTTTGTTAGGGTATTAGGTATGCTTAGGGGGTGCCGTCTCGCCATGCCCTGTGGCTGGGGTTCTCGGTGCCCTGAAGCTACATAAAAAACCTATACCCCCCCCCCCAAAGTGGCAAGGGGAGTTAGGGGACAAAAAAAAAAAATAGACAAATGCCTCGTCATCTAATTAGTGACGCGCATGAATGGATTAACGAGATTCCCATTGTCCCTATCTACTATCTAGCGAACCCACAGGCAGGGGAACGGGCCTGCACTAAACAGCGGGGAAAGAAGACCCGGTTGAGCTTGACTATATGCTATATAGTGAAGCATATAGTGAAGCTTGACTATATAGTGAAGTGCTCGACCCCCCAAAGCGCAAAAGTGCTTAGCATGTTGTGGCCTAGGGGTATGGGGGGAGGCTGGTGTTTACCAGGTCAATGGATATCAATCCCCGCATTGCTGAAGAGTATTTTAGCATAGATAGTTGACGTCAAAGTGATTTCCATGAGTATAGCCACAAATAATATTCTACAGAGTAAGCAAAAGGACTCGAGATGACAGCACCAGAGTGTCCCCACTGTACGATATTCTCATGCGTTACATAGGAGAGGTTACGTCCACCTGGAAGCCGGTCTGGCATTACTGACATGCGTTTGCCAGGTAGCCAACAGTGGTGACTGTTGGTGTGACTTACACGTGTTAGTTTAGTGGCTTTGTCTTGTTAGTGTAGAGACTTTGTTTTGTTAGTGTAGTGGACTTGTTAGTTTACTGGCTTCTTCTTGTTAGTGTAGTGGTTTCATCTTGGTAGTGTAGTGGCATTGTCTTGATAGTTTAGTGGCTTCGTCTTGTTAGTGTTGTGGCATCGTCTTATTAGTATAGTGGCATTGTCTTGCTACTCTATTGGCTTTGTCTTGTTAGTGTAGTGACTTTGTCTTGTTATGGTACTGGCTTCGTCTAGCTACTGTAGTGGCTTCGAGTTGTTAGTGTAGTGTGTTCGTCTTGTTAGTGTAGTAGCTTTGTCTTGTTAGTGTAGTGACTTTGTCTTGTTATGGTACTGGGTTCGTCTTGCTAATGTAGTGGCTTCGAATTGTTAGTGTAATGGCTTCGTTTTGTACTGTAGTAACTTTGTCTTGTCAGTGTAGTAGCTTTGTCTTGTTAATGTAGTTTCTTTGTCTTGTTAGTGAAGTTTCTTTGTCTTGTTAGTGTAGTGTCTTCGTCTTGTTAGTGTAGTTTCTTTGTGTTGTTAGTGTAGTGTCTTCGTCTTGTTAGTGTAGTTTCTTCGTCTTGTTAGTGTAGTGGCTTCGTCTTCTTAGTGCACTGGCTTCGTATTGTTAGTATAGTGGCTTTGTATTGTTAGTGTAGTGGTTTTGTCTTGTTACTGCACTGGCTTCGAATTCTTAGTGTACTGGCTTCGTCTTATTAGTGTAGTGATTTTGTCTTGTAAGTAAGTGTACTGACTACGTCCTGTTAGGATAGTGATTTTGCCTTGTAAATGTAGTGGCTTCGTCTAGTTAGTGTAGTGGCTTCGTTTTGTTAGTGAATTGACTTTGTCTTGTTAGTGTAGTAGCTTCGTCTGTTCAGTGTAGTGGCTTTGTCTTGTTAGTGTACTGGCTTCGTATTGTTAGTGTAGTGGCTTCGTCTTGTTAGTATTTTTTTTTAATTTTGCCCTTAGGGGCAAGTTTATTGGGCAGCGCCACTCATCCTGTGAGTGGACATACCGCCATGGCAGCATGTACAACACTCACCAATAGAAAGAAACCCCTCTGGGTTGTTCATCCTTTCACTTGTACCCAGAAACAGCTGGGACTTGCTTAACTGCCTCAAGTGAACAGTTTATCAATCAAGAAGATTAACATTCGTCAACCCTTAAAATCTCACATTATCTTGTGGGTGCAAAATGGGGGAATCTTTTAAGAACAGTATTTATATTTGACAAACAGTGTTTTCCTAACTCAAACAATGTGGGGTTATTATTCTGCACATATTTCTAATGCCTTTCAGTTGTTCACATTCTCTCAAGTAGTGGTAAAGGCGGTGTACATCAATCTCACCACAGATTCTACAACTCCGCTGCTCTGTTGTTGTTTCCATTCCGAATCTCCATGGATATTTGTATCCAAGACGAATTCTTGCTATTACTGATTCTCTCCCGAGGCCACCTCCTCTTCGTCCAAAATGATTGAGAATGCCAGCTGCAACCACATTGTATAAGCATACAGATTCACTGATTTGTTCTTCTGTCCTCCTTTCCTCAGTAACCTTGGCATGGTGATATTATCTGTTGATACCTCTAATTTGTACAGGAGTCTTGGGTATGAAATATTCAATATGGTCTCCTTCAGCGCCTCCAGCAGCCAGCACATCTGCTCGTTCATTTCCACAGATTCCAACATATAGGGATCTATAGAAATTTGACGATTCTTCCTTTTTGGTTAGTACTATTACCGGTCTCTTGATCTCAGCGACTGTCGCAAGATTTTCTGCCAGATTTTTAGTAAGGCTTTGTAGCCCTGCTTTAGAGTCAGTGCAGATCACTGCGCCGTTAATGCTTTGTTCAAGAAATCTTAACGCCATAACAATGGCATTTAGCTCTGCATTTGTTGAAGAGGCATAGTTCTCAATATAGGCTTTTCCTTCAGTTCTGCGTTGCAAGGAATTATTCCTAATTACAGTGTATGCTGCACCAGCTCTGCCATTGGCAGGGTTAGATGACCCCATCAGTGTAGATTTGATCTAATCCATTTCCGGCTTCTTTATAGATTTCCTCCAGATAATTGTGCCTCATTTCTTGATCTATCATATTGGACTTTTTCGTTGCCATTTCATTGATGATGATCCTGCATGGGTCATCCACCTAGGGAGGTATCCTCTCTACAGGCATGAACTCACGGGCTTGCTCAAGCAAGTGAAGTTCTTCGAGGTAGCAGACTGATCTGTGATGCCATTTTCTGCTTCTCCTGTTTCTCCTGAAACAGAGCTCAGAGCACAGAGCTCAGTTTTTTCTTAGCAATATCCGTGTAATGGGGATCTCTGGCTTATTGCAGGCCATTACATTCAGTTCCTGAATTCGGCTTTTAACACTGGGGCGGGACAACTCCTCTCGGTGATTAGATGTTTTGGCAGTTCCTGGGACTCCAGGAATGATTGTCATTACTTCATTTTGTTTGCTTTCATGTTTTTTCATACCACTTTGGGAATACGTGCAAAAAACTGGTGCGGCATAGTCTATGATGGAGCGCACATAGGCTGTGTACATCATTTTAAGCACAGCAATAGAGGCCCCATGCCCATTCCGGGTCATTGCTTTCAGTGCCCTGAGTCGGCTTTTGCATATTCCAATGAGTTGGTTGAGCTCCTCTTTCTTTCCCCTGTTAGAGCCGACAGTGATGCCAAGGTACCGATAATGGTCAACCCATTCAAGTGTTACACCATTAATTTGTAGTTCTTCACTTTCTCCCCACTTGTGATGAGAGTATGCTTTTGTCTTGTGCAGAGAGTGAAACCGAGTTCAACACATTTCCTTCCAAGGAGTTCCATGAACTATTTAATTTTTCCCAGGGTTGGAGTTTGTATTAGGACATCCTCTGCTCCCACTTGTTGTGTTCCTTCCGGAAATTCAATATTTGCAATGGCGTTCACAAGTATGTTAAATAGCGTGGGGCTTAAGACCCCTCCTTGGGGTGTCCGGAGTTCCATAGTCATTGTTCTCGAGACTGCTCCGTTGAAGCACACCTTGGTTTTCCTCCCTCTTCAATCCATTTCATAAGTCTCCCCTTGACACCCATGCATACAAGCTCGTCCAGGATCGCAATCCCCTGCGCTTTGTCGAAGGCTCCTTTGATGTCAACAAATACAAAATACTTAGCTGTTCATTAGCAGAGTAAAAACTATATAGTTTGCTGTGCTCCGTCCTTTAACAAATCCATTGACCCTCTCCCCTAGCCTGCCTATTTTGTGCAACAGTCGGTTTAGGATGTTCCTTTCAAGCATCTTGCAAGTGCATGACAAGAGACTGATAGGTCTGTAATTGCCAGAGTCAATGGGCTTCGGTATACGATTATTGCATGTTTTCATTGTGTGGGTAACACTCCACTTAGGAATGATTTGTTAAACAGGTGGAGTAGTGGATTCCCAGGCACTTCACACAGTACATTAAGTATGTCGTAGGTGACGCCATCCTCACCAGGTGCAGTACTTTTACCCTTCTTCATAGCCTCCCTTACTTCCTGGGCTGTGATTGGTTGCCCATACTCATCATCACTAGACAGTGCTCTTGTTATCCTAATTCTTCTGTTATTATGTCGGAGGAGCTGTTCCCTGCTTACTTCTGTAGGAAGGGAGGAGGAGGACACCGCATCACCTCACTTGTGAATTAGTTCCTCAGCCTTACCCTTGGGGTCTTTGTGAGCCAAAGGCCGGGGTCTGCCTCCCTTTGCTATCTGAATTTTTGAGCACACTTGTCTAGCAGATGTTTCTCTTCCAATAGAGCTAGTGAATTCAAGCCATTGTCTTTCCTTCTCTTTAATCTTTTCTTCCCTGGCTACTTGACACACAGTTTTAAGCAGCTTCTAGTTGCTTTTAGTGGGACTCTCCGGGACTCTCTACTCATGCTCCTTACATTTCCATTGAACATCTTTATGTCATCATTCTCATACCATTTTATTTTCTTCTTATGAGGGTTACCTCGCCCAGTCGTACGGCGCCGAACTCTGAGACAGTGCTCAATTTGGTGACTAAGATCAACAACAAATGTATCAATGTCTATTGGGATTTGGTATTCCGTGAACCAGTCACTCATCTTGTTTATGAGGTGCAGCTTCATATCCACTCCATATCACTAGGAGCGGATATGAGGCCGCACCTCATGAACAAGATGAGTGATTGGTTCACGGAATACTAAATCCCAGAAGACATTTCTGGGATTCATACATTTGTATTTTTATTTTATTTGTTATTGGGGTTGGTGTTGTCGTTGACCCTTCTTTATGGACAACCCAACCTAAAACTCGGTAGAGTGCTTATACTTTACCAGGAGATCACCCTGGGCGCTTCTGGCTCTTGGAGAGGGGCTCAACGTCACACGTTTAGGGGATGCAGCTCCAATACTTAGCCTCGTTGTCACGTGCACACCCCCACTCGAGCCGTTGTGACTCCCCACTCTCTCCTTATGTGATATGATCTCCTCAATCCCATTTGACTTAATATTGATTGATTGTTGCCGCCGAAGGCGGCTAGTTTATTGTGCACCCCATACTCATCCTGTGAGCGGTAGCGCAAAAGCATTACAGAGGGCACAAAAGGTCTTTATCAGACCTCATCTTAGTTTATTACATAAACAATTTCTTCAATCCTTCACACCTTATAGATACAATGTCAGCTAGTTACAGAGAAAGTGCTATTACAAGAGCTACATATTTACAGTAAGTCATCATACATTAATGGTAGGTCTTGTCATTAATACATAATAGTTTGGCCAATGGGGATATTACAGAGTCATAGGGGAGCTTCTGTTTATTATTAGTTCTCACAATACACTACTTGTTTCTGAATCTCATATGTCGTTCATCTACTGGAAGCAAAATGTGGGTACAGTGCAAGGATTTCAGGTAATTTATCCATGGTAATAAGATAGGTTGCCATATCATACAGAGTGAGCTTAGATTTATCTCTAAAAGGCTCAATTTTACAACAATCCAAGATATAGTGTTCGAGTGTGTGTCCCTGCCTATGTCCTTAATATTATTCCGTTCTACCCTGTTCACAGCTGTGGTTCTTGGTTCTTTCTCTCTCTCTATTTCTTTCCTACTTCCTGGAAAGCCTCACTAAGACAAGGGCAAACACCAGCAAATTTGAATACATTTACTGGACAAAGCACATACACAATACATACACACATATAATATTAATAATGAATCCTACACTCTATACTATTTCAGTCAAGTTGCACTCCAACACCATCAGATCTCTATCATCTGCTTATCAAGTGGTATCCTATCTCCTGATTCACCACCTAATACTACCAACCTCCTCAAGTAGGTCAAGTCTTATAACATAATGTTGCACTATCAGCAAAAGAATATATATCTATAAACATGTGCAAGGAAAACCAGCGTATGAATGCAATAACATAAATATTAGTATAAATGTTCCTTGATATACAACAATGATCACTCGATCACCCTATCAGTTCTAGAACACATATGTACTCACCTAGTATGTATGTCTCTGCAGGTAATCCAGCCTACGACAGTAACTCTATACTTCAGTATGAGTACTCCTTGGCACAAAAATGGCAAACAATCACTCACCTTTCACTGCGTCTTGCACGCTAATGACAACCAAACACTCTACCAACTCCCTACAAGTAATCAACCAGAACTTCCCTTCCACATCTGGAAGCTCACTACCCTGATATCTTCAGGTTCTTCCAGGTTTATCTACCAGGATCATATACAGCTCTTCCAGGCTGCTACACCATGAAGTTTCCCCGAACAGCACTGGAGTTTCACCACTGGTATTACAGAAGCACTTGATACTCCTCTTCACTGCTTCTCCTCACAGCTCGAGGTCCTACTCTTCACTGTGGGGGCTACTCTTCCTCGGAGTACACTACTCCTTCAACAGTCTTGGAGTCTCTTCCTCTGACTCACTCTACTGGCTCGAAGTCCACTCAGCAACTCCTTTCCCCAGACAAACCTGCAACCCATTGACACGCCAATAAAAACGTTTCCCCTTAAACACATAAACGAAAATAACTGCACAACATGTTCGCACCTAACATCTCTTTGCTCTCTCCATACTGTGAGAGTGGACTCCCCCGTTTGGGCTGGTCCATGCTCCGCCTTGTCCGGCGGGCAGCTCCTCACTCTGGGAATCCTCCTCTGCCAGTCAGTTGGCTCCAGGCGGTCGACGGGAGAGGACATGCTGCTCGTCCCTCCAGCTGTCTCTCTCATCTCCGTCCTCTTATTTAGGCTTCCTGCCTTACCAAAACATGTCTAACGTATCAATAAACATTCGCTATGATCGCTGGGCACACGATCAATTACCGGCAATCACTCTAAACTGGTTTATTATTGTGCTTACCACGAAAAGATCCCCTGCAGGGTGCTCTCCCTCTGACGGAGTCTGACCAGGGCGCTCCCACGGCCCACGATAATGTCTCTGGGCGGCTTTACAAACTCTCCTTGCCGTCCAGGACTTGAGACCACGCATTCCCAGCTCGATTCCACAGCTGGAATGTCTGCACATTTCTTTTCTCTTGAAGGTATGACACCTAGGGGTTCCTCTCTGACTGTAAGCGCAGCTTCCCCTCACGATGTCTGGTACTCAAGTGACTTAAGCTCCTCTCAAGTGAGCCTCACACCTCCACCAAACTCTCCACATCTTGTGTCCAGTCATTTACTTATTTTCTTATTCACTGCCCATTATCTTAAATTGTCTATCATATCCAACCAATTATTTTACATCTGTATCTTCACCTCTATATTTCCTAGACCTTCTAGTCAGGTCAGGCCTGATAGAATAATTCTCAAAGCGGAGACTCGTTTTTTCGGCTACCTGGGATCATAACACTCCCTCCCCCTTTGTTTTTTTAGAATTATTGTAGTGGCTAGGCTCGAGAAAACGCATCAGCTACTACATTGTCTCGCCCTCTTATATGCGTTATCACCAAGTCATACTCTTGGAGCAATATAAACCATCTGGTTAACCTCTGGTTTGCATGCTTTATTTTTCTCAGGAAAACTAGGGGATTATGGTCTGTATACACCGTCACTGGGTGTCCTCTCCCACTCACATACACTTCAAAATGTTTCAATGCCATCACCAGGGCCAAAGTCTCTTTCTCGACCGTACTGTACGACCTCTGGTGCTTAACGAACTTCTTCGAGAAGAAGGACACGGGGAAGTAAATTCCATCATTCTGCTGTGTAAGTACAGCTCCAGCCCCTATATCACTGGCATCTACAAATAACGTAAACGGTGCTCCAAAATTGGGCGACACTAGTACAGGCGCCTCGGTCAACAGTCTTTTGGTCTTTTCAAACACTTCTTGTGCTGTTCTATTCCACTCCCACTTCTTGCTCTTTGATAGCAAACTCGTCATAGGAGCGGCTATGGTGGACAAATTTCCGCAGAACTTCCGGTAATATCTAATCATATCGAGGTATCTCAACAATTCTTTCTTACTCCTGGGCACCGGGAAGTTGTCAATGGCCTCCACCTTTGTTCTTACCGGAGCAACCTCACTTTGCCCTACTATATCAACCCGTCCTCTTAAAAAGAACGTCACTTTTGGCTAGTATGCGCGATATGGCTAAATTTGGACGTAATTTGAAATGAAATCGACTCACAAAAGTGACGTTCTGTTCCGTTTTCTATTTGAGTCGGCCGGCTTAGGCGCAGAGGTTATAAGAGGACACTTTAAATTAACGTTTTTCATAACGTTTTGAAACTTTATGAGAATTTCCTGCCCACCTAACCTATCAGAGGACCCTTAACTTACTGTTGTTGAAAAAAGAAATCCCAAATTTATTTTAATTTTTTTTTCATTTTCCAATTACGTCCAAATTCGGCCATACGGGCAAACGGCCAAAAGCGACGTTCTTTTTAAGAGGACAGGTTGACTATATACCCAAGGTACTCCAGGCGGGCTCTCCCGAACTCGCATTTTGCTAAGTTGATTGTCATGTTGGCCTTCCCCAATCGATCAAACAAATCTAGAAGTCGATCCACGTGATCCTTCCAGGAATCAGCGAACACTACGATATCATCGATGTACACTGCACATCCGGTCGCGCCTTGTAATACCTGATTCATTACTCGTTGGAAACAACTATCACTATTCTTCATTCCAAACGGCACCACTTTATATTGGTACAAGTCGTCGGGTGTCACGAACGCTGAGATCCTCTTGTCCTCCTCGGACAGAGGAATCTGGTAGTATCCCTTCAGCAGGTCAATTTTCGAGACATACCGTGCACTCCCAATCCGATCTATGCAATCATCGATGCGTGGTATCGGGAACGAGTCAGCGACTGTGACTGCATTCACTTTCCTATAATCGGTGCAGAACCAGTATGTGCCATCACTCTTCTTCACGAGGAGGCACGGCGAACTCCAGTCACTGTTGCTAACCTCTGGCAAGTCGTTATCTAGCAGATACTTTACTTCTGCTCTTATCGCCACTGCTTTCTCCGGGTTAACTCTGTAAGGGTGCTGCTTGATGGGGTCAGCACTCCCTACATTTACTTCGTTCACCGTTCCGCGGTGTCTTCTGGGCACGTCCGTGAATAGCGACTTATTCCTCTGGAGGATCTCCACTAGTTCCTGGCGTTGGTCATCCTCCAAATGACCCAGACGCTCACCTATCTTGGCCAGGCTTTCCATTTTCGATATCTTCGCGCCATCGGCCCTCTCTAACTTACAGTTCTCTTCTTCTATCCCTTTGCCGTCTCCCACACAAAGCACAGTCGTCAGTGACGGGGTTTAAATCTGTTCTTCATCGCCTAGCTCCTGTCATCATTTTTTACTCCCTCGTCTTCACCGACGATCCTCCCTTATGTCTCCTCATTTATCCGAGACCTCATCCTGTTTGACTTCCATGGAGTCCTCGGCTTTCTTTTATTCCTCCATCCTTGTATCATCATCCTCTTCCTACACTTTTCACCTCTATACAACTCCCTTTCTTCTCCTTCAACTCTTCTTCGTTCCCTAAAAGTTTCTTCGAGCACTGTACTACATCCAACAGCACTCGACCATACATGTCGCTTTACCTCTCCTAGAGTGCTCGTAAGCATCTCTCCACACATACTGTCTCTTCTCCTTTCATTTTCTCGGCTATTACTCTTCTTCACTATCTCTCCTCCACGTTTTCTGTGAAACGTGTCAACTCCTGACACCTCAAACAACTTATCTCCACTATCCATATGGTTTTGTGCTTGTGGACAACTTGACGCTCTACTCCCGTCCTCAGTATGTCCACATCCTTCCTCATTTCCACTCAGCACAGTTGTATTCACCTTCCGACTCTTAATTTCAGCGGGCAGGGCTCTACTCAGGTCCGCTCTCTTTACAGTATTCTTCTTTGGTTGCGGCATCTTCACTTCTGACCTCCCCGAGACTTCATCTTCCTGAGCCGGACCTTCCTCGTCAGCCACCTCTACCTTCATCACTACCGAGATAGGGTACTCAATTGCTTGGCGGTCTTCTGACTCATCTCCTCGGATGTCAGTCAGGTTCACACTCTCAGGTGTCTCACCCGTGCGTCCACACAAGTCATTCCCCAGGATCACTTGAACTCCTGGAACAAGTATGTTGGGGCACACTCCCAACATTGTGTCTTTCCTTCTCTTGCTCATGTCGACAGTGGTATTCAGTGCCCAGTGATCACTACATAAACTGTGTAAAATGTATGTGCTGGCATCCGTGTCCTGTGCATTCAGCAGTAGAGCATAGTCTAATTTTCCTCCTCTCACGTGAGTTGGCTGTTTATCACCTAGGATTCTAAGGTTTTCACTTCCCCAAACATAGAGTGACAGTTTCCGTCCATTGACATTGGGCTGATGACAGTTGGCTTCAAGTGTGGGTGCCTGATATTAAGATCACCGACCAGCAGGGTAGGTTCTTCGTTAATAAATTCAAGTAGTGTGTCCAGGTCAAGTTTACTCTGTGGCACATATAGGTTGATGATATGTAGGGCATTATTGTTTAAGTGAAGGTTACCCCCAACGATTCATACTCATCCTCCATATAAAAATCACCAATAATCTGTGCAGGTATGTTGTTGCTGACATAGATAATAAGATCCCGTTTCCTGTCCCCAGAGAGTAGGGAGAACTTACGGTAACCGCTGAACCTTGGGCTGAAGTCATCACCCACCAGTGTCTCCTATAGCACTATGACGTCAGTTTGGTGTTTACGAGCGGATTGTATGATGTCATTAAGTCTACCGCGAATGCCATTGCAGTTCCATTGTAGGAAAGTGAGATTTTCTTTAAAGTGGTTATCCATCGTGGAGGTGTTGGTCATCAAATGTGCTGTGTGCGGTGGTGTTTCTGGTGAGAGTGTGTGCACTGGTGGTGTTTTATGTTGTGTTGCACCAAAGTCATGTGCTGGTTTAACTGTTTGTATTGATGCCAGTGGTCAATGGTGTTGTGTTCACTAGTGTCGTTGTGTTCACTGATGGTGGTGTTGTGTTCACTAGTGGTGGTGCTGTGTTCACTGGTGGTGTTGTTGTGTCCACTAGTGGTGTTGTGTTCATTATTGGTGTTGTGTTCACTGATGTTGATGTATTGACTGGGGCAACGATAGCACTAAGTCTACTGTTATGTGCCGTGGCTCGTGTTGCATCATCATGCACCAAGTTGTAACGTGCTAGACTCCCCTGAGAATCTGAAGTATGCCCTTCTGGTTCTTTTGGATGTACATAGGGCATTCTCAAGTTTATTTTGCTTGGTCATAATTCTTGAATGAGTGGGTGATTTTTTATCACGTGGGTAATCACTGCTTCCATATCCAGCAACATTGTTTTGTCTGGATCCAGTAAGGTGTTGGCTGGTGGGTGAAGAGGAGGGGGAGTGATAGGTGGGTGAGAAGAAGGGGGGGGGAGGTCTGGGTAGGAGGGAGGGTCTCCTGGGAGGAAGGAGTGGTTGGGTGGGTAAGAGGGGGGGGGGGATCGCCTGGGAGGCAGAAGATCTGGTTGACTGGGAGGAGTTAGAGGGTATGAGTGATGAGGCAGGAATGGGGTTGAGTGGGGTAGGGTTGGGGTTAGTGAGTGGGATAGAGGTGAGTGGGTTTGTGAAAGGGAGGGGGTCTGGTTGGTCCTGTGTGGGGTGGCGGTGGGGTCACTCCACTCTTACTTACTCCAGGTAGTTGTTTGTCTACTGTGGGCTAGACCCTGGGCCGGGTCCCTGGCTTGCTGTGGTACTGTTCACGGAGCCATTCCCGCACCTGTTCACTGGTCCACCTGCTGTTTGAGTAGGTGTCCTTCTCCAGCCCTGCCAAGCAGGCCTCTTGGTGCAATATCTGTTCCAGGCATGATGGGGCTGCTTGCAGTTCACACATTTAGGTATTAAACCACCACCCCCCACTCTGTGTAAGCTTAACCAGACGCTATTTGGTGTCATGAGAGCCAATGCAACACCCACACCTAATTGGGCGATCACAATTGCCACGTTCTGTGATCCCACCGTTGATAGTTTGCCACATAAGGATGGGCTGCCATTATACCTCCCCACTTTGCACGCCCTCATGCCTGGTAATTATTGACTGGGGGCAGGTCTCCCTTCCACATAGCAATTGCTTGATCTTTCGGCTGTCCCCCTGGTCCAGGGTTGAGCTTGACCCAAACAATTTGTTCATAGTCCTTGAGAAATTCCACTGCAACATAAATATTGTAGTTCTTGATTATAATTTTAGTTTGTCCTGTCTGTGGGTTTGCTTCCAATAATTTTACATTCTTACCTTAATACTCATGACTGATCTTTGATACCTTGATACTCATGACTGATCTCTGTGAAGAACTGCAGGACACCGTCCCCCTGCACCCATACACTGACATTGCCGCCTACCCACCTGCTCCCTATGCGACACTACGCTCTGTGAGCGCGGGCGGCCTCAATAATCAACATGCACTTCTCTGCTGCTGTCACTCCCATTGCAGGAAAGATTAGGGTGTGCCACTCACTATCTTTGTCATATCGTCGCTGTTGTTGTTTATGTTGATGTTGCTGCTGCTGTTGCTCAGCCTGTCACTGTATCCTGTCCCATCTCATGCTTCCTCTGTTTTTGACTAGTCGGAAGTTATCCTCATTGTCTGTTATAGTCACCTGTACCATTACTATTGGAGGGCCCCGGATGGGGATCCTCACTGGAGGGCCCCGGATGGGGATCCTCACTGGAGGGCCCCGGATGGGGATCCTCACTGGAGGGCCCCGGATGGGGATCCTCACTGGAGGGCCCCGGATGGGGATGCTCACTGGAGGGCCCCGGATGGGGATCCTCACTGGAAGGCCCCGGATGGGGATCCTCACTGGAGGGCCCCGGATGGGGATCCTCACTGGAGGGCCCCGGATGGGGATCCTCACTGGAGGGCCCCGGATGGGGATCCGCACCGGAGGGCCTCCGGTGGGGAAGGAAACCCACGCTGAGGGGAAGGGGACTGTTATGGTGCTCGGGCATACTAGCCACGCTCACTTGTTGTCTCAAATTTTTACTTCTCGTTATAGGAACCATCTATTTGCTACGGGTCATTTTAAATGTTGTTGGGTAGTATGTCTTCAATAATGTACTCAACCCTACACACACATACACCTATAGACACCTGCAAGGCACTAGGGTACAGTTCTCACACGTAGTGTAGGGGCAATGTACAGAAGAGAGGTGCCCTGTACGGACTCTTGTGTAAACACCAGTCGCAAACACAAGCCGCGACCTTGTGAAGGGAGGGCACAAAGACTATTTTACACACGAGTAATGCCTGGGGTCCAGGTACTGTTGGGCGACCCACGTACCTCGCAACGCTCGCCTCAGCGGGCCTCGATATTGCCACAAAAGCATTTACTGCCTTAATTTCTGCCCAATCCACATATCCACGGCCTACCACAGCTGGTAGGAGGGGCGTTGCACACTTAGTACCGCTGCAGCTGACCTATTTGGCGCACTAAAGACTAAGGATCTTGTCTTGTTAGTGTATTGGCTTTGACTGTTCAGTGTAGTGGCATTGTCTTGTTAGTGTTTTGAATTTTTCGATTCAGTGTAGTGGTTTTGTCTTGTTACTGTATTGGCTTTGTCTTGTTAGTGTAGAGGCTTTGGCTTGTTAGAGTACTGGCCTCATTTTGTTAGTGAAGTGGCATTGTCTTGTTAGTGAAGTGGTTTAGTATTGTTAGTGTATTGGCTTTGTCTTGTTAGTGTATTGGCTTTGTCTTCTAGTGTAATGACTTCGTCTTGTTAGTGAAGTGACTGTGTTGTTGGTGTAGTGGCTTTGTCCAGTTAGAGTACTGGCTTAGTCTCGTTAGTGTACTGGTTTTATCTTGTTATTGTTAGGGCTTTGTCTTGTTAGTGTAGTGGCTTTGTCTTATTAGTGTAGTAGCTTTGTCTTGTTATTGTTAGTGTTATGGGCTTTGTCTTGTTAGTGTAGTGACTTTAAATTGTTAGTGTAGTGGCTTTGACTTGTTGGTGCATTTGCTTTGTCTGTTCAGTGCAGTGGCTTTTTCTTGATAGTGTAGTGGATTTGTCTTTTTAGTGTAGTGGCCTCGTCATGTTAGTGTAGCTATATTGTCTTGTAAGTGCAGTGGTTTCGTTTTCTTAGTGAAATTGTTATGACTTGTTATTGTAGTGTCTTCGTCTTGTTGGTGAAGTGGTTTTGTTCTGTTAGTGAAGTGGTTTTGTCTTGTTAGTGTAGTTTCGTCACCTCCAGCAGTTTCACTCTCTTCCTTGTATCTTCTCCTCCATGCGGTTCCTTGTTCTCCCAGTCTATCCTTCCGAGATTGAAGTCCCACATGATGAGCAGATGGGATAGATTTCTACAGGCAGCAAAGGCTGCCTTCTCAATTATGTTATTGACTGTCATGTTGATACTGCCATACTCTTGCCTGGGTCTTTTGTCATTTGGTGGAGGGTTATATATCACTGCTGCTACTACTCTAGGTCCTCCCATCGTCATGGTGCCTGTTATGTAGTCTCTAACCCTTCACAGCCTGGGATAACCATCTCCTTGAAACTCCATTCCTTTCTCATGAGTAGGGCCACTCCACCTCCTCTCCTACCCTCCATCTCTTTCCTTATTACAACGTATTCCTGGGGGAACACCGCATTTGTTACGATTCCTGAGAGTTTTGTTTCCGTGATTCCAATTACGTCTGGGTTTACTTCTTGTGCTCTTTCCCTAAATTCACTTATCTTGCTTGTAATCCCATCTATGTTCGTGTACATCACCTAGAAGCTGACTCTTTTCTGTCCATCCACAGTTTCTGTTGCTTCCACTGGAGTAGATAAACATGGAGGGTCTGGGATGGGGAAGGGGATGGGGGGGCCCCTGGGTCGTGAGGGGAGCTGAGAGTGAGGGGGACCTGGGTTGTGAGGGGCTGAGAGGATCTGGTTTGGAGAAGGTAGGGGCAGAGTGAGGGCTTGGAGGGGTGGAGGAGAGGGGGAGGGCTTAAAGGATGGGGAGAACAGGGGGTTTGGGGGGAAGGGGGGAGGTAGGGCTTGGGGGGGGAGAAAGGAGGGCTTAGGGGGTAGTGAGAGAGGAGGAAGGGGATAGGGGGGTGGGGAAGAAGGGAGGGCTTAGGGTGATGGAAGGGTGTAAGGGCTGGGGCAGGTAAGGCTTCTATTGGTTGGGAGATGGGTGTGATCCTCCTCCCACTGGGGCTGTTGAATTGCCTGTGGGGGGCTCCCCACTCCCTTCTGGGATCGTAGGGTTCTGAGTTGTGGTTCTTTGATTCCTTTCCCTCTCCTTGGGCTCCTTCCTTGCTACTGCTGCCCTGTCTCTCCTCCCTGGTCATATCCCTCAGCAGAAGTACTTTTTTGAACTTTGGCACATTGAGTGGGCTGCTCTTCTTTGCTAAAATTTCCTCTTTTGTGTTCTCGCTTTTGAAAACCACTTTTATCAATCGACCTTTGTCCTTGTTGTACCGGCCAAGCTTGAAAACCTTTTCTATATTCAGTTCTTCCCCCTCCATCTGTACTCCTTTAAGGATCTCTTTGACTGTGGCTTTGTCCATATCTCTCATCATTCTTGGAGTAGCCCCTATTTGCATCCTAATACGACTATTGCTCTTTTCCTCTCTATCAGTCAGCTAATGTAGTGTTGTGGCTTTGCCTTATTAGTGTAGTGGTTTCGTCTTATTAGTGTTGTGACTTTGTTTTGTTAGTCTTGTGTCTTTGTCTTGTTAGTGTAGTTGCTTTGTCTTGTTATCTTGTTAGTGTAGTGGCTTCGTATTGTTAGGGTAATGACTTCGCATTGTTAGGGTAGTGGCTTTGTCTTGTTAGTGTAGTTACTTCATCTTGTTAGTGAAGTGGCTTTGTCTTGTTAGTTTAGTGATTTTGTCTAGTAAGTGTAGTAGCTTCGATTTGTTAGTGAAGTGCATTGCTTTTTAGATGAAGTGTCTTTGTCTTGTTAATGCTGTGGCTTTGTCTTATTATTGTAGTGACTTTGTCTTGTTGGTGTATTAGCTTCATCTTTTAGTGTAGTAATATTGTCTTTTTAGTGTAGTGACTTTGTTTTGTTAGTGAAGAGACTTTGTCTTATTAGTGGTGTGGCTTCGTCTTGTTTGTATAGTGGCTTTATCTTGTTAGTGTACTGGCATCTTCTGGTTTGTGTAGTGGCTTCGTCTTGTAAGTGTAGTAGATTTGTCTGGTTAGTGTAGGGGCTTCGTCCTGTTAGTGTAGTGGCTTTGTCTTGTTAGTATAGTGTATTCGTCTTGTTAGTGTACTGGCTTCGTTGTGATTGTGTTGTGTCTGTCTTATTAGCGTTGTTGTTACGGCCCTCTCGGGTCGCAACTGGATTCGTACACTGATGTCGTTAGAGGAAGTTGTATCCGGCCCCAAGCCAGTAGTGGCTTTCAAGGGATGAGATCCGTGACGCAAGTAAAATAAAAGGGGAAGGGAAATAAAGTTAAGAACTTAAGATTATAATTGTTCCCATCACCAATAATTAATATAAGATTACACAGGGGGAGGGGTATTAACACTGCACAAGGGAATTATTTACACAATTGTCTTCTCCTGAAGACTCTGGATCCAAACTCTAGGTGCCAAGTCCTCGGTGCTTTCGTGGTCTCTTGACGAATCCTTCGATCAAGCTGAGTCTACCCCAAACACAGGCCAGCCAAAACACAGTTCCACTGGGGGCACCGCCGTGGAGGCCGTCAACCACAAGTCCAGCAGGTCTGCTGGCAGGTTCCGGATCAGCAACGCTAGTCAGGCCACTCCACGAGCGATACTAGGGTAGCGCCCTAGTCAGGAGCCTCGTGTGATACCACAAATCACTCTCCTGTCCTCAATACCCCAGTGGATAATTGTCTCCAGCAGTCGGTCCTGGGTAAGACAATCCTTCTACTGCCACTCCACTGGCAGGGTAACACCACAGTGTTCTTCCGGGAAGCGACTCACAGCTGCTACAGCAAAGCACAAGGTATGGGGACGGCTGCCTTGGGTAGACTGACTCAACTTCCATCACAGCAGTCCCAGGTCGACTCTGTAAGCAGACACGTCATCAATAACAGGGACACTAAAACACCTCACCTACAGGCTCAGACCCAAACGCCCACCTATTCACTCCATAGATGGCATTGTAGTCTGAGCACCACCTCACCAGAAGTCAGCAGCGGCGGTGTTGTGAGCTGAACAGGACTGGAAACTGGCCCTTGTGGCCAGTACCCTTCGTCCTCGCCAGGTGTCTTCGTCCATTTGGAGGGGGGTGCGGGAGCTGACCCACAGATGGCGCGGTCGTCACTGCTCCGTGCTCGGACGCTGGATCCGAGATTCAGCGATTCGTAACACCTCCCCACCAAAAGAATTTGGTTTGGGGTTCTATAAAAAGAAACACAAACCAAATTAGTACGGCGACATGACTCCAAATGGACTCACATGCTTTGTAAACTGGAACGGCGAGGCTGTCTCGTCCACAGAACTGTACTAAGGAGAAACCCTGGCACAAAGGGAACTTAAAAATAGCAGGCGATGACCTGCCTTCCGTAATTTTCCACTCCTCCTCTGCGATGTCAAGCAGGGGCATCATCTCACATCTCTCGCGTAAGGATCGGTATCTACATGATCTGGGATGGCTCGACACTTCCCTGTGTCGTGGCACCGATGATGGCTGGTTACAAACGGCATTTCTGGTACCGTTCCAGTGGTCCTTCAGGGAGACGGGAACCTGGAATACAGGGGTCTGATAATTTAGAGTGACAGCGACAGCGGGTAAAACAGTACTTACAGCATACTCCTCTACTAGGTCCACACCTAGTCCCAACAGGGCTGTTCGTACATTGAAGATGGCATTCGCTCTGCCACCGTCAGGTCGACCAACGTTCCGTATAACGCTGTATTGAGGCTCAGCTATCACGCGGGGGGTGTCAACCTGTCTGAAACAATCACTCATATTATCGTATCGCGTACCTCCTGTATCTACTATCACCTTCCAGGCTCCTTCGTCGACTGCAACACTCGCAGTACACGTCTCTAATCCCTGGGATCTCTTCACGATGTTCAAGGGAGCCATCATCCTTCGGGTCGTCCACTGGTCCTTACCGAGGACACACATAAGAATAAAACAAAATACCGCTAAGAGACATGCGGCCAACTGAGGGATAAGCTTCCTGAGCGTGTAATGTCCATAACCGGCTATATCCATTAGCCTGGTTTGGATCGAAGAGGGCTCTAGAACCTTCGCACATACCTCACATACCTCCGACGTCTGGGGAATCTCTGGCCGGTTCAATGAACGTGGTATCTTGCCATACCGCAAGTACTCATCTGCCTTCGCTCCAGACTCATTGGTATCCGTGGGTGCCTGCACACAAGGCCTCTCTTCCTGCTCAGTTACCTCTGCTATCGTAACCGCATGTTCCTCGTCGGAAGAAGAATCAGGAGACTTTGCTAGAACACTGTCGATCTGCGGGTGAGAGGACAAATTAAACATGTTTAAATCCGGGTCTGTTTTTACCTGGACATTACCACGGCCCGTCGTTACCTCAGACCTTGCTGTTCTGGCTAACTCGTCCGCGACCTTGGGAAGATTGATGCTCCAATCTGTCACCAAGTCGTTGGCTAGTACCACGTCAATCCCAGCCACAGGGAGGGTCTCGACTACTGCCAACGCACATGTGCCGCTGAAGTAAGGCGAGTCGAGATGTACTGGCACTAAGGGGGCGATGTACTGCGTCCTAGGAAACCCAACCAGGACAACCTCTGGTCTCCCATCCACACTTACTCGCTCGGGTAACGAGTTCTTCACGATCAGGGACTGGGCTGCTCCACTATCTCTGAGCACTACAACTGATCTACCAGTATGATCACTCGATACATACCCGCCTGAAGTGTGAGGGGAAAACAATCTGGGTTCTTCCTGCGTAGTCGTAGACTGGTTTCCTGCTGGTGATGTTCCACAGCTCATCAACATCACCTCCCTTCGTGCGCCGCCACCTCTTCTGCCTCGGCACATAGCAGCTACATGCCCTTTCTGTCCACAAGTCCAGCACACCACATTCCTCCTTGGACTCCGGTGTTTCGGACTGCTAGGACTCATCCTTCGAGGGCTACTTGGGGGCGTCTTCTTAGCGCTTCGTGGGACGGGAGTCTCTTCTTCGTCCTGAGGTTTGTCAAACCGGCGTTGGTAATGCCTTGGGACGTACTTAGCAGAAGGCCTATGCGTCAGGATATACTCTTCAGCCATGGTGGCTGCCACACTCAAGGTCTCTACCTGCTGTTCCTCCAAGTACGTCTTCAGGTCTCCAGACAAACAATCCTTGAAGTCCTCTAGCAGTATGAGCTGCTCGAGGTCTTCCTTGGTCTCCACCTTCCGAGAGGCACACCATTCCTGAAAAAGTCGCTCCTTGATTGTGGCGAATTCGGTGAACGTGTGCTCTGAGGTCTTTTTCAGGTTTCGGAACTTCTGCCTGTATGCCTCAGGTACCAGTTGGTACGCCATGAGCACAACCTTCTTCACCTTGTCATAATCGCCAGAGTCGTCAAGGGATAACGTGGAGTAGGCGATTTGGGCCTTCCCAGTCAAGACTGACTGTATCATGATGGCCCAATTCTCCCTTGGCCACTCCAAAGAGGCAGCGACTTTCTCGAAGGCTGCGAAGAATTTCGAAACTTCCCTCTCATTGAATTTGGGGACCATTTTGATATTCCTTACTGGATCGAAACTGCTGGCTTCCGTTGTTTGCCTCCGACCACCGCCTAATCGCAAAACTTCTAGTTCATGTTGTCTCTCTCTTTCCTCTCTGTCTCGTCGTTCTTGCCTGTCTCGTTCTTCTCTTTCTCTTTCTCGTTCTTCTCGCTCTCGTTTCTCTTCTCTTTCTCGTTCTTCTCTTTCTCTTTCTCGCTCTTCTCTCTCTCGTTTCTCTTCTCTTTCTCGTTCTTCTCTTTCTCTTTCTCGTTTCTCTTCTCTTTCTCGTTCTTCTCTTTCTCGTTTCTCTTCTCTTTCTCTTTCTGCTTTCCTTTCTTCTAATTCTAAACGTCTCATCTCTAATTCTTTATCTTGTCTCTCCCGTTCCATTTCTAATTTCTTCCATTCTATCTCACGATTTATCTCTAGGGCACGCATTTTGACTGTAAGGAAGCTAATATTAAGCTCACCTGCATCACTGTCAATGTCACTGCCCTTATCTTCTTTTTCCGTGGAAACTATTTCCTCACCTTCCTTTATACTAGGAGTCTCGCCTTCCTGTTTCTCCTCTGCCTTCAAGTGCCGGTGAACCTTGGACAAGATCTCCACACGGGAATCACTGGCACGGATCTTGATCTCCAGGTAGGCACTCACTAGTACAAGCTCTGGTTTGCTCAGATATTTTAATCTGGCAAGACAGTCCACTCTGTTCAGAAAAGCCTGAACATCGTCCAGATCATCGATGGTAGCTTTTTCTGCCATTGTCACAGATAGAACACTTAGCACTTAACACACCGCTTACACGTTGGCACTTAACGCACCGAGCACTGTTCTACGCCAATATTGCAATTTATCGCACCAAACACTGCACTTACCAATATTGCACGTAATTACTTCAGGCACCGCACTACACAATATTGCACTGAATCCAAGCGAACACTTCGCTCTACAATATTACACTGAATCACTCCGAGTGCCGCACTACACAATATTGCACTTAATCGCTTAATCACAGCGAGCACCGCACTGCACAATATCGCACTTAGTCACTCTTGAGCACCGCACAGGACGTATAACGTCACAATCGTCACACAGGGGGAATTATTTACAGGGATTACGCCACTTCACCACCCCTGTCAAACATACTTAACAAGGGGACGAATCCCGCTGGGGATGCCAATTATGTTACGGCCCTCTCGGGTCGCAACTGGATTCGTACTCTGATGTCGTTAGAGGAAGTTGTATCCGGCCCCAAGCCAGTAGTGGCTTTCAAGGGATGAGATCCGTGACGCAAGTAAAATAAAAGGGGAAGGGAAATAAAGTTAAGAACTTAAGATTATAATTGTTCCCATCACCAATAAATAATATAAGATACACAGGGGGAGGGGTATTAACACTGCACAAGGGAATTATTTACACAATTGTCTTCTCCTGAAGACTCTGGATCCAAACTCTAGGTGCCAAGTCCTCGGTGCTTTCGTGGTCTCTTGACAAATCCTTTGATCAAGCTGAGTCTACCCCAAACACAGGCCAGCCAAAACACAGTTCCACTGGGGGCACCGCCGTGGAGGCCGTCAACCACAAGTCCAGCAGGTCTGCTGGCAGGTTCCGGATCAGCAACGCTGGTCAGGCCACTCCACGAGCGATACTAGGGTAGCGCCCTAGTCAGGAGCCTCGTGTGATACCACAAATCACTCTCCTGTCCTCAATACCCCAGTGGATAATCGTCTCCAGCAGTCGGTCCCGGGTAAGACAATCCTTCTACTGCCACTCCACTGGCAGGGTAACACCACAGTGTTCTTCCGGGAAGCGACTCACAGCTGCTACAGCAAAGCACAAGGTATGGGGACGGCTGCCTTGGGTAGACTGACTCAACTTCCATCACAGCAGTCCCAGGTCGACTCTGTAAGCAGACACGTCATCAATAACAGGGACACTAAAACACCTCACCTACAGGCTCAGACCCAAACGCCCACCTATTCACTCCATAGATGGCGTTGTAGTCTGAGCACCACCTCACCAGAGGTCAGCAGCGGCGGTGTTGTGAGCTGAACAGGACTGGAAACTGGCCCTTGTGGCCAGTACCCTTCGTCCTCGCCAGGTGTCTTCGTCCATTATTTAGGGGGGTGCGGGAGCTGACCCACAGATGGCGCGGTCGTCACTGCTCCGGGCTCGGACGCTGGATCCGGGTTCGTAACAGTTGTAACGGTCAGGTTAATGACTGTCTGCTCCTTCCATCCCCTTCCCTTTGGTTCATCTCCCCTCCCCTTGTCTCGCCTCCCGCTCCCTGTCCCCCACTCGCCTTAAACTGTGGAGTCAAGTGTCCTTAGGCAGTGAGACCGTCGTAGGCCCGAATGTCCCCTCCTCCCCAGCCCTCTTCCACAACCCTCCTCCCCAACTTTCTTCCCCATCCCTTTTCCGAAACCATCTTCCCCTTTTCCCCTTTCTCCTGTCTCCTCTATAGCCATTGGCAAATTGGTGGCAATAAATCTCATATAGGGGCCATTAAACTATATTCTCAAGTTTCCCTCTTGGATGGTTGGTTAGCCGAGGCTTTTTCTCAAGAATCTGGTTATAACCACTTATTTCCAGATTCCGTGAGAAAGTTGCCTCCGGGCACTTGTTAAGCATTTCATTGGCCAAGAGCGAGGGCTTTTATTTCATTGGTTAGTGGTGCCAGTGTACTAGGCCTGGGAGTTCGAGTCATTGGACTAAACCTGAGAGGCGGAGTCCCCCAGGGTAGTACCTAACACCCATTGGCCAAGACACAGGGCATCGAGATTTGGTTTGAAATGATTGGACCTCCTAGCTCAGAGCCAAGCTCGTGGGGAAAACCATAGTCTTCTTGGGAGGAGTCAAAGGAAAATTTAGTTAGTGTGACTGGAGTGGTGAACTTGGACAGGTCCAGGGGACCTGGGGAGGGCGTGAACGTCTTTGACTGGTAATTGCAGGGAGAAGGTAATGTCTAGCTGAGTTTTGTGCATCTTATCTTGAGATGATTACGGGGCTTAGCGTCCATGCGGCCAAGTCCTCGACCTGGCCTCCTTTTTGTTACACTCCCCCCCATCCCCCAGAAAGCAGCCCGTAGCAGCTGCTTAACTCCCAGCTACCTATTTACTCCTAAGCAACAGGGTCACCTTGGTGAAAGAAACTGCCAATTTGTTTCTGTCTCCACCGGGGATCGAGCCTGAAATCTCAGGACTTCGATTCCGACGAGCTGTCCACTCAGCTGTCAGGCTCCTGACAGATGCCCCAGATGCTCCCTTTACATCTGGATAATTCTATCCAGATGTATCCTGCTGAGGTACGCCAATTGCCTCTGTAGGATTGATTAACAGTTGGATATAGTTACGTGTCTTTTATTAAATAAAGATCATGTGATTTATTTTGTTGTTTAGTTACTCTTTCCCTCTCAGTCATTTTTAGGCATTAACTTTCTTTTAACATGCTATGTTTACCTGTATTCCTACATGCCATTTTGTATTACACATGCCCTTGGATTCTAAGTATGTAAAGTAAAGAGTTTCTATTATTCAATACAAGTATTCATGTCCCAGCTGTCCTTCGCAGTCGAGTACACAGTTAATGGTCTTTGTCCATCCTGAGAGAATAATAAAGACAGTCTCATTCAGTCAACAGACAGAGAGTGGTGGCAGCCTTAACTTAAGCATTATTATTTACTAAGTAAATACAAATAACATGCAGGTTGTATTTGCCCTTTTTAAATAATTCAGTTTAACGTAGAGCTGGTGAGTTCAGTGAGGGTCAAAGTGAGCTTAGTAAGCTGTGTTTAGCTGGGGTTTCAATTGAGAAAGGGAAGTTACATTCAGCAGGTGTTACAGTGTAGTGGTTTGCCTTGTTAGTGGAGTGGCTTCGTCTTGTTAGTGGAGTGGCTCCGTCTTGTTATTGTACTGATTTTGCCTTGTCAGTGGCTTGACTGTCAGTGTTTGTAGTGACTTTGTTTTGTTAGTGAATTGGCTTTGTTTTGTTAGTGAAGCGGCTTTGTCTTGTTAGTGTAGTGGCTTTGTCATGTTAGCTTCGACTTTAGTGTTTTGATTTTGTCGTGTTAGTGTAGTGGCTTTGTTTTGTTAGTGAAGAAACTCTGTCTTGTTAGTGTTGTGACTTTGTCTTGTTACTGTAGTGGCTTTGTCTTATAAGTGTAATGGATTCATCCTGTTAGTGTAGTGGCTTTGCCTTATTAGTGTAGTGATTTTGTCTTGTAAGTGTAGTGGCTTCGTCTTCTTAGTGTAATGGCTTTGTCTTGTTAGTGAAGTGACTTTGTCTTGATAGTGTAGTGGCTTTGTCTTGTTAGTGTAATGGCTTTGTCTTGTTAGTGAAGTGACTTTGTCTTGATAGTGTAGTGGCTTTGTCTTGTTAGTGTAATGGCTTTGTCTTGTTAATGTATTTTTTTCTTGTTAGTGTAATGGCTTTGTCTTGTTAGTGAAGTGACTTTGTCTTGATAATGTAGTGGCTTTGTCTTATTAGTGTAGTGGCTATGTCTTGTTAGTGTTTTGGCTTTTTCTTGGGTAGTGTAGTGGCTTTGTCTTATTAGTGTAGTGACGTCGTCTTGTTAGTGTAGTTGCTTTGTCTTACTATTGTAGTGACTTTGTCTTGTTAGTGTAGTGGCTTTGTTTTGTTTGTGTTGTTGCTCTGTCTTGATAGTGTAGTTGCCTACTCTTGTTAGTGTAGTTGCTTTGTCTTGTTAGTGTAGTGCTTTGTCTTGTAGTTTAGTGCATTTTGTCTTGTTAGTGTAGTGGCTTTGTCTTGTTTGTGTAATGGCTTTGTTTTGTTAGTTTAATGGTTTCATGTTGTTAGTGTAGTGGCTTCGTCTTGTTTGTGCAGTGACTTTGTCTTGTTAGTGTAGTGGTTTTATCTTGATAGTTTAATGGTTTAGTTCTGTTAGTGTATTGGCTAAATCTTTTTAGAGTACTGGCTTAACCTTCTTAATGTACTAGTTTAATCTTCTTAGTGTACTGGTTTAAGCTTCTTTGTATACTAGTATAATCTTCTTAATATATTGGCTTAGTTTTGTTAGCATACTGGGTTAGTCTAGTTAGCATACTGGCGTAGTCGTGTTACTGTACTGGCTTAGTCTTGTTAGCTTACTGGCTTAGTCTAGTTAGCATACTGGCTTTGTCGTGTTGGCATTTGGCTTAGTTGAGATAGCTTATTGGCTTACTCCTGTTATCGTACTTGCTTGCTTTTGTGTATTGATTTATTCTTGTTGGCTTCAAGCTTACTCATGTTAACATGTTGACTTACTCACGTTAGCATAATGATTTATTCGAGTTAGCTGGCTGGCTTAATCATGTTAGCATGCTGACTTACTGCTCCAGTCTTGCTGACTTATTTGTGTTACCATATTTACTTTCTCATCCTTGCATACAGACTTATTTGCGTCAGTATGCTGACTTAATCGCCCTATTGTGTTGATTCGTGTCTACATGCTGCTTTGCCTATATTAGCATGTTGACTGTTATGAACCTAGTCTCCCGTAGAGAAATTTTGGTGGAGACAAGCTATGTAACAATTAAACTAAAATAATTCTAACACGAATTTTCTCAATATTTCTTATGTTTCTTTTCACTGTCAATGGTAATTGAAAAATCAATTCTCCAAAATTCATGGCGTTTCACCTTCCTTCTTATGATGAAGGAAGGTGAAACGCCATGCAATCTCTGAAGAGAAAACTAACACAACACCTGTACCCCCTATTAGACTATTTTACAGGAATTTCTTTTTCACAGCTCATAAAACGGAGGAAAGGGTCCTGAAAGATTGAAACGTTATCCCTACAGACAAAAATCAGAAGATACAATTGACGATTTACTATAAAACCAAGAAAACGGCCAACCTACTCATGAGAAACTCTCCAGACACAAAGCAGAACGCTTTAAAAGAGACAAACGTCGTCTATGCCTTCAAATGCCCTCTTGGGGACTGTAAGCCTCAAAAAACTCAGTATATAGGCAAGACAACAACATCTCTTTCCAGGCGATTAACGATGCATAAGCAACAGGGCTCCATTAAGGAACATATAATCTCTTCCCACAACCAAACCATCAACAGAGAAATATAAATCATAGAAATCATAGAACAACATAGAAATCATCGATAGATACAGCGATAGAAGGCGGCTTGACATCTTTGAGGCACTACACATCAAGAAGTCAACACCAGCAATCAACAGCCAATTAATGCACAACTATATTCTACCCACTTAAAGACTCCGCTCCAATATAGAAGCATCAAGAAATATGGGCCAATAGGCCCTTTGCAGTACCTTCCATCCTTACCTTTAATTTACCCAATTAATACCCATTGTTTCTTGTTCTGTCCTGTGTTGAAAGTTTTGTTCATCTCAACCAAAACTGATTGTAACATATCACCTCACCCAAAATCCGGGTATAAAATGAAAGCTATTTAAATCAAAGCGTAGTAAGAACTTTGTTTAGTGTTTGCAGGGTATAGTTGTGTGTGTGTAAACAAAAAGTCTTTGAAAATGTAATAAGTTATTACGAAACGCGTTCAAGTGTCGAGTCATACTAGAAATAAAAATGAATTTTGGAGAACTGATTTTCCAATTACCATCAACAGTTAAAAGAAACATAAGAAATATTAAGAAAACTCCTGTTAGAATTATTAATCTTACTTTTTCGGTCATATTTAATAATATATATATATATATATATATATATATATATATATATATATATATATATATATATATATATATATATATATATATATAAATATATATATATATATATATATATATATATATATATATATATATATATTTATATATATATATCTATATATATATATATATATATATATATATATATATATATATATATATATATATATTTATATATATATATATATATGTATATATATATATATATATATATATATATATATGTATATATATATATATGTATATATATATATATATATATATATATATATATATATATATATATATATATATAGATATATATATATATATATGTATATATATATATATATATATATATATATATATGTATATATATATATATATATATATATATATATTTATATATATATATATATATATATATATATATATATATATATATATATATATATATATATATATATATTATTAAATATGACCGAAAAAGTAAGATTAATAATTCTTGGCTTATTAGGCAAATCGGGCCTTGAATAGTAGGCTGAGAACTTGGCTTATTAGGCAATACTTGGCTTATTATTATTATTATATATAAATATATATATATATATATATATATATATATATATATATATATATATATATATATATATATATATATATATAAATATATATATATATATATATATATATATATATATATATATATATATATATATATATATATATATATATATATATATATATATATGTCGTACCTAGTAGCCAGAACTCACTTCTCAGCCTACTATTCAAGGCCCGATTTGCCTAATAAGCCAAGTTTTCCTGAAATAATATATTTACTATAATTTTTTTCTTATGAAATGATAAAGCAACCCTTTTCTCTATGTATGAGGTCAATTTTTTTTTATTGGAGTTAAAATTAACGTAGATATATGACCGAACCTAACCAACCCTACCTAACCTAACCTAACCTATATTTATAGGTAAGGTTAGGTTAGGTAGCCAAAAAAAGCTAGGTTAGGTTAGGTTAGGTAGGTTAGGTAGACGAAAAAACATTAATTCATGAAAACTTGGCTTATTAGGCAAATCGGGCCTTGAATAGTAGGCTGAGAAGTACGTTCTGGCTATTAGGTACGACATATATATATATATATATATATATATATATATATATATATATATATATATATATATATATATGTCGTACCTAGTAGCCAGAACGCACTTCTCAGCCTACTATGCAAGGCCCGATTTGCCTAATAAGCCTAGTTTTTATGAATTAATGTTTTTTCGACTACCTAACCTACCTAACCTAACCTAACCTAACGTTTTCGGCTACCTAACCTAACCTAACCTATAAAGATAGGTTAGGTTAGGTTAGGTAGGGTTGGTTAGGTTTGGTCATATATCTACGTTAATTTTAACTCCAATAAAAAAAAATTGACCTGATACATAATGAAATGGGTAGCTTTATCATTACATAAGAAAAAAAATAGAGAAAATATATTAATTCAGTAAAACTTGGCTTATTAGGCAAATCGGGCCATGCATAGTAGGCTGAGAAGTGCGTTCTGGCTACTAGGTACGACATATATATATATATATATATATATATATATATATATATATATATATATATATATATATATATATATATATATATATATATATATATATATATATGTCGTACCTAGTAGCCAGAACTCACTTCTCAGCCTACTATGCGAGGCCTGATTTGCCTAATAAGCCTAGTTTTCATGAATTAATGTTTTTTCGACAACCTAACCTACCTAACCTAACCTAACCTAACGTTTTCGGCTACCTAACCTAACCTAACCTATAGAGATAGGTTAGGTTAGGTTAGGTAGGGTTGGTTAGGTTCGGTCATATATCTACGTTAATTTTAACTCCAATAAAAAAAAATTGACCTCATACATGATGAAATGGGTAGCTTTATCATTTCATAAGAAAAAAAATAGAGAAAATATATTAATTCAGTAAAACTTGGCTTATTAGGCAAATCGGGCCTCGCATAGTAGGCTGAGAAGTGAGTTCTGGCTACTAGGTACGACATATATATATATATATATATATATATATATATATATATATATATATATATATATATATATATATATATATATGTCGTACCTAATAGCCAGAACGCACTTCTCAGCCTACTATTCAAGGCCCGATTTGCCTAATAAGCCAAGTTTTCATGAATTAATGTTTTTTCGTCTACCTAACCTACCTAACCTAACCTAACCTAGCTTTTTTTGGCTACCTAACCTAACCTTACATATAAATATAGGTTAGGTTAGGTTAGGTAGGGTTGGTTAGGTTCGGTCATATATCTACGTTAATTTTAACTCCAATAAAAAAAAATTGACCTCATACATAGAGAAAAGGGTTGCTTTATCACTTCATAAGAAAAAAATTATAGTAAATATATTAATTCAGGAAAACTTGGCTTATTAGGCAAATCGGGCCTTGAATAGTAGGCTGAGAAGTGAGTTCTGGCTACTAGGTACGACATATATATATATATATATATATATATATATATATATATATATATGTCGTACCTAATAGCCAGAACGCACTTCTCAGCCTACTATTCAAGGCCCGATTTGCCTAATAAGCCAAGTTTTCATGAATTAATGGTTTTTCGTCTACCTAACCTAAGCTAACCTAGCTTTTTTTGGCTACCTAACCTAACCTTACCTATAAATATAGGTTAGGTTAGGTTAGGTTGGGTTGGTTAGGTTCGGTCATATATCTACGTTAATTTTAACTCCAATAAAAAAAAATTGACCTCATACATAGAGAAAAGGGTTGCTTTATCATTTCATAAGAAAAAAAATATAGTAAATATAATAATTCAGGAAAACTTGGCTTATTAGGCAAATCGGGCCTTGAATAGTAGGCTGAGAAATGAGTTCTGGCTACTAGGTACGACATATATATATATATATATATATATATATATATATATATGACGTACCTAGTAGCCAGAATGCACTTCTCAGCCTATTATGCATAGCCCGATTTGCCTAATAAGCCAAGTTTTCCTGAATTAATATATTTTCTCTAATTTTTTTCTTATGAAATGATAAATCTACCCATTTCATTATGTATGAGGTCAATTTTTTTTCATTGGAGTTAAAATTAACGTAGATATATGACCGAACCTAACCAACCCTACCTAACCTAACCTAACCTATCTTTATAGGTTAGGTTAGGTTAGGTAGCTGAAAAAGTTAGGTTAGGTTAGGTTAGGTAGGTTAGGTAGTCGAAAAACAATTAATTCATGAAAACTTAGCTTATTAGGCAAATTTGGCCTTGATAGTAGGCTGAGAAGTGCATTCTGGCTACTAGGTACGACATATATATATATATATATATATATATATATATATATATATATATATATATATATATATATATATATATATATATATATATATATATATATATATATATATATATATATATATATATATATATATGTCGTACCTAGTAGCCAGAACGCAATTCTCAGCCTACTATGCAAAGCCCGATTTGCCTAATAAGCCAAATTTTCCTGAATTAATATATTTTCTCTAATTTTTTTCTTATGATATGATAAAGCTACCCATTTCATTATGTATGAGGTCAATTTTTTTTTATTGGAGTTAAAATACTATCGTATACTATCGGATACTATCGTCGATGTTGCTATTTCTCCACTCGTTTGTAGCATGAAGTAGTTGATCAGATATACAAGGCAGAGAATGAAATCAAAGACAACAAAACGCAACTACTTCATGCTACAAACGAGTGGAGAAATAGCAACATCGACGATAGTATCCGTACCCGCATTGAACAACACCTCGACATCCTCACAGACCAACATCACCTCAGCACTGAAACAAGAATTATCAAGAAACTAACAACATTATATGGAGGACCGATGGCAATTCCACGACCAAGAGATGGCTTCCTGAACCTTGCAGGAATTAACCTCACTGAGGACCAAGTCACTCTCCTAAATCTGGGCATAAACTGTCATGTTATGTCCAGACCGAGTGAGATGGCCCGGAAAGTAGAGTTGGAAATTCTGTTGGACGACATATTCGACCTCGAGACACAAAAGAAGGTCACTACCAAAGATACCTTACAAGCAGAACTTATTGCAGAAGGAGGAAAGAATCGAGGCAACTACAGAAGCACCATACTGTCCCCCGAGCTTAAAGCGGCAGCTAAAAGCCTTCGTGAGAACAAGGAGATAGTTGTCAGGAGAGGTGACAAGTCGCCAATATATGTCATTCTTAAAATAGACGAATATCTGGCGAAAATGAACATCATACTCTCTGACCAAACTAAGTTCCAAAGGGTAACGAAGGACACTACAGCCGAATTAAAAGCAAAGGTCAACAAACTGATCGAAACTGTGAACGCCAAGAAATCCGGACTCCACCTGCCAAAGATCATTGGGGAATATAAACCTGGATATGCGTATGGAAATGTCAAGACGCACAAGCCTGGAAACCCACTTCGGCCAACATTAGCCAGATACCCACACCCACGTACAGACTGGCGAAGCGACTCAACGGCCTGCTGACTCCTTATGTTCCTTGCGCCTTCAGCCTGAAGTCTCCAAAGGAATTTGTTGACTTACTGCGGGGCACACGGGCCACAGGGATAAGAGCCTCGTTGGACGTAGAATCGCTGTTTACCAACGTACCTGTGGACGAGACAATCGGAATGATAACCGACAGAGTGTATCGTGATCCAGCCTGTACTCCTCTTGACATACCAGAAAATATTCTGAGGAAACTACTCCAAGCTTGTACTAAAGAGGCACCCTTCTTGAGCCCAAATGGGCACATGTATAAGCAAGTAGATGGGGTCGCCATGGGTTCTCCCCTAGGTGTCCTGTTTGCAAACTTCTACATGGGTACCATCGAGCAAAAAGTCTTAGTCGACATGAACTTGAAACCGGCCATATACTGCAGGTATGTTGACGACATTTTTACACAGGTACCTGATGTCAGACATCTGCAGGAGCTGAAGGAGGCATTTGAGCAGAGTTCCGTGCTGCGTTTCACTTACGAGATGGAAAAGGATGGGAAGCTGCCCTTTCTAGATGTAACAGTCATGGAAAAGGGCGGAGGTTTCCACACTGCAGTCTACACTAAGGAAACAAACATAGGAATGTGCCTAAATGCCAACAGCGACTGCCCAGACAGGTACAAGAGGAGTGTTGTTAACGCATATGTCGACCGTGCTCTCAGCCACAGCTCAGAATGGAAGCAAGTCGACGAAGAACTCTGTAGGGTAAGGCAGGTCCTAGTCAACAACGGCTTCTCCAATGGTTTCGTCGAAGACATCATAAGAAGGAAAGTGAAAAGCCATGCAACCTCTGAAGAGACAACTAACACAACACCTATACCCCCTATTAGACTATTTTACAGGAACTTCTTTTCCACAGCTCATAAAATGGAGGAAAGGGTCCTGAAAGATATTGTTAATAGAAACGTTATCCCTACAGACAAAAATCAGAGGATACAACTGACGATTTACTATAAAACCAGAAAAACGGCCAGCCTACTCATGAGAAACTCTCCAGACACAAAACAGAACGCTTTAAAAGAGACTAACGTCGTCTATGCCTTCAAATGCCCTCTTGGGGACTGTAAGCTCCAAAAAACCCAGTATATAGGCAAGAAAACAATATCTCTTTCTAGGCGTTTAACGATGCATAAGCAACAGGGCTCCATTAAGGAACATATAATCTCTTCCCACAACCAATCCATCGCCAGAGAAATCCTAGTAAACAACACAGAAATCATCGATAGATACAGCGATAGCAGACGGCTTGACGTTTGCGAGGCACTGCACATTAAGAAGTCAACACCAGCAATCAACAACCAATTAATGCACAACTATATTCTACCCACCTCAAGACTCCGCTCCAATATAGAAGCATCAAGAAATATGGACCAATAGGCTTTCTACAATCACTTCCATTTCAATACCCATTGTTTCGTGTTCTGTCTTGTGTTGATGAAATTAATACCCTATTAAATACCACCTCACCCCATCCACCTCACACAAATGTAGATATAAACAAATCGGAGATATGTAAGTTCTATTCAGTTGTGTATGTGTAAAGTCTTTGAAAATGTAATAAGTTTTACGAAACGCGCTCAAGTGTCGCGTCAGACTAGAAATAAAAATGAATTTTGGAGAATTGATTTTTGAATTACCTCCAACAGTGAAAAGAAATGTACGAAAGATTGAGAAAATTCGTGTTAGAATTATTAATCTTACTTTTTCGGTCATATTTAATAATATATATATACATATATACATATATATATATAAATACATATATACATATATATATATATATATATATATATATATATATATATATATATATATATATATATATATATATATATATATATATATATATATATATATATGTATATATATATATGTATATATATATATGTATATATATATGTCGTACCTAGTAGCCAGAATGCAGTTCTTGGCCTATTATGCTAGGCCCGACTTGCATAATAGGCCAAGTTTTCCAGAATTTTAATATTTATCTCATTTTTTACTTATGAAATGATGAAGCTATTCATTTCATCACGTATGAGCTAATTTTTTTTAAATTTTAGTTAAACCTAACGTAGATATACGAACGAACCTAACCAACCCTACCTAACCTAACCTAACCTAACTTAACCTAACCTAAACTAACATAAATGAAACAATAATTTATGTTCTTATTACAATAATAATTTTTAAAATAAACCAATAGGAAACAATTTATTGAAAATAAAGAAAATCACTCGGCTAATTAGGCAAATCGGACCTTGCATGGTAGGCCGAGAAGTGCGTTCTGGCAACTAGGTACGACATATGTATATATATATATATGTCGTACCTAGTAGCCAGAACTCACTTCTCAGCCTACTATGCGAGGCCCGATTTGCCTAATAAGCCAAGTTTTACTGAATTAATATATTTTCTCTAATTTTTTTCTTATGAAATGATAAAGCTACCCATTTCATTATGTATGAGGTCAATTTTTTTTTATTGGAGTTAAAATTAACGTAGATATATGACCGAACCTAACCAAACCTATCTCTATAGGTTAGGTTAGGTTAGGTAGCCGAAAACGTTAGGTTAGGTTAGGTTAGGTAGGTTAGGTTGTCGAAAAAACATTAATTCATGAAAACTAGGCTTATTAGGCAAATCAGGCCTTGCATAGTAGGCTGAGAAGTGAGTTCTGGCTACTAGGTACGACATATATATATATATATATATATATATATATATATATATATATATATATATATATATATATATATATATATATATATATATATATATATATATATATATGTCGTACCTAGTAGCCAGAACTCACTTCTCAGCCTACTATTCAAGGCCCGATTTGCCTAATAAGCCAAGTTTTCATGAATTAATGTTTTTTCGTCTACCTAACCTACCTAACCTAACCTAACCTAGCTTTTTTTGGCTACCTAACCTAACCTTACCTATATATATAGGTTAGGTTAGGTTAGGTAGGGTTGGTTAGGTTCGGTCATATATCTACGTTAATTTTAACTCCAATAAAAAAAAATTGACCTCATACATAGAGAAAAGGGTTGCTTTATCATTTCATAAGAAAAAAATTATAGTAAATATATTAATTCAGGAAAACTTGGCTTATTAGGCAAATCGGGCCTTGAATAGTAGGCTGAGAAGTGAGTTCTGGCTACTAGGTACGACATATATATATATATATATATATATATATATATATATATATGTCGTACCTAGTAGCCAGAACGCACTTCTCAGCCTACTATGCAAGGCCTGATTTGCCTAATAAGCCAAGTTTTCCTGAATTAATATATTTTCTCTAATTTTTTTCTTATGAAATGATAATGCTACCCATTTCATTATGTATGAGGTCAATTTTTTTTTATTGGAGTTAAAATTAACGTAGATATATGACCGAACCTAACCAACCCTACCTAACCTAACCTAACCTATCTTTATAGGTTAGGTTAGGTTAGGTAGCTGAAAAAGTTAGGTTAGGTTAGGTTAGGTAGGTTAGGTAGTCGAAAAACAATTAATTCATGAAAACTTGGCTTATTAGGCAAATTGGGCCATGCATAGTAGGCTGAGAAGTGCGTTCTGGCTACTAGGTACGACATATATATATATATATATATATATATATATATATATATATATATATATATATATATATATATATATATATGTCGTACCTAATAGCCAGAACGCACTTCTCAGCCAACTATTCAAGGCCCGATTTGCCTAATAACCCAAGTTTTCATGAATTAATGTTTTTTCGTCTACCTAACCTACCTAACCTAACCTAACCTAGCTTTTTTTGGCTACCTAACCTAACCTTACCTATAAATATAGGTTAGGTTAGGTTAGGTAGGGTTGGTTAGGTTCGGTCATATATCTACGTTAATTTTAACTCCAATAAAAAAAAATTGACCTCATACATAGAGAAAAGGGTTGCTTTATCATTTCATAAGAAAAAAATTATAGTAAATATATTAATTCAGGAAAACTTGGCTTATTAGGCAAATCGGGCCTTGAATAGTAGGCTGAGAAGTGAGTTCTGGCTACTAGGTACGACATATATATATATATATATATATGTCGTACCTAGTAGCCAGAACGCACTTCTCAGCCTACTATGCAAGGCCCAATTTGCCTTATAAGCCAAGTTTTCATGAATTAATTGTTTTTCGACTACCTAACCTACCTAACCTAACCTAACCTAACTTTTTCGGCTACCTAACCTATAAAGATAGGTTAGGTTAGGTTAGGTAGGGTTGGTTAGGTTCGGTCATATATCTACGTTAATTTTAACTCCAATAAAAAAAATTGACCTCATACATAATGAAATGGGTAGCTTTATCATTTCATAAGAAAAAAATTAGAGAAAATATATTAATTCAGGAAAACTTGGCTTATTAGGCAAATCGGGCGTTGCATAGTAGGCTGAGAAGTGCGTTCTGGCTACTAGGTACGACATATATATATATATATATATATATATATATATATGTTGTACCTAGTAGCCAGAACGTCGTTTTCAGCCTACTATGCAAGGCCCGATTTGCCTAATAAGCCAAGTTTTCCTGAATTAATATATTTTCTCTAATTTTTTTTCTTATGAAATGATAAAGCTACCCATTTCATTATGTATGAGGTCAATTTTTTTTATTGGAGTTAAAATTAACGTAGATATATGACCGAACCTAACCTACCCTACCTAACCTAACCTAACCTATCTTTATAGGCTAGGTTAGGTTAGGTAGCCGAAAAAGTTAGGTTAGGTTAGATTAGGTAGGTTAGGTAGTCGAAAAACAATTAATTCATGAAAACTTGGCTCATTAGGCAAATCGGGCCTAGCATAGTAGGCTGAGAAGTGCGTTCTGGCTACTAGGTACGACATATATATATATATATATATATATATATATATATATATATATATATATATATATATATATATGTCGTACCTAGAAGCCAGAACGCACTTAACAGCCTACTATGCAAGGCCCGATTTGCCTAATAAGCCAAGTTTTCATGAATTAATATATTTTCTCTAATTTTTTTCTTATGAAATGATAAAGCTACCCATTTCATTATGTATGAGGTCAATTTTTTTTAATGGAGTTAAAATTAACGTAGATATATGACCGAATCTAACTAACCCTACCTAACCTAACCTAACCTATCTTTATAGGTTAGGTTCGGTTAGGTAGCAGAAAAAGTTAGGTTAGGTTAGGTTAGGTAGGTTAGGTAGTCGAAAAAACATTAATTCATGAAAACTTGGCTTATTAGGCAAATCGGACCTTGCATAGTAGGCTGATAAGTGCGTTCTGGCTACTAGGTACGACATATATATATATATATATATATATATATATAAATATATATATATATATATATATATATATATATATATATATATATATATATATATATATATATATATATATATATATATATATATATATATATATATATATATATATATATATATATTTTATTAAATATGACCGAAAAAGTAAGATTAATAATTCTAACACGAATTTTCTCAATCTTTCGTACATTATGCTTCACTGTTGGAGGTAAATCAAAAATCACTTCTCCAAAATTCATTTTTATTTCTAGTCTTATTTTATTTCTAGAATTTTGGAGAAGTGATTTTTGATTTACCTCCAACAGTGAAGCATAATGTACGAAAGATTGAGAAAATTCGTGTTAGAATTATTAATCTTACTTTTTCGGTCATATTTAATAAAATATGTCTACAGGAAAGACTGCTACCAAAATATACTAATATATATATATATATATATATATGTATATATATATATATATATATATATATATATATATATATATATATATATATATATATATATATATATATATATATATATATATGTGTGCGTGTGTGTGTGTTAATTAATATGCTGACTTATCTTCCTGGCTTATCTTACTTACTGCATGTTGATTTACTTCAGTTACTATGCTCATTTACTCATCTTAGCGTGCGGACCTACTCGTATTAGTAATGCTGACTGGTGTTACCTTGATGACGTACTCATCTTAGCATGCAGCCTTAGTTCTATTAATGTACTCACATAGTTGTACTCACCTAGTTGTGCTTGCGGGGGTTTTGCTTTGGCATTTTGGTCCCGCCTCTCAACCTTCAATCAACTGGTGTAGATTCTTGAGCCCACTGGGTTCTGTCATATCTACATTTGAAACTGTGTATGGAGTCAGCCTCCACCACATCACTGCTTAATGCATTCCATTTGTTAACTACTCTGACACTGAAAAAAATCTTTCTAATGTCTCTGTGGTTCATTTGGGTATTAGGTTTCCACCTATGTCCCCTTGTTCGTGTTCCACCCGTGGTAAACAGTTTGTCAGTGTCCACCCTGCCAATTCCCCTAAGAATTTTATAGGTGGTTATTATGTTTTCCCTTACTCTTCTGTTTTCCAGTGACGTGAGGTTCAGCTCCCTTAGCCTTTCCTCTCCAGGTTGGAGCTGCATATTCCAAGATTCGTCTGACATAGGTAATACACAGGGTTTTGAACGATTCCTTACTGATGTTTCTAAGAGCAGTATTTATGTTGGGCAATCTCGCATATGCCGCTGATGATATCCGTTTGATGTGGGCCTCTAAGGACAAGTTCGGTGTGATATCAACTTACATATCTTTCTCTCTATTTGACTCTTGCAGGATCTCGCCTCCCAGATGGTATCTTGTGTTCAGCCATCTGCTCCCCTTCGCCTGATTTAATTTCTTTGCACTTTCCTGAGTTGAACTTCAGTAGCCATTTTCTAGATCATTTCTCCAGTTTGTCCAGGTCGTCCTGTAGTCTGTCTATCTTCATCTTGATTCTTCTCATAATTTTTGCATCATCAGCAAACATGGAGAGGAATGAGTCTATACGCTCTGGAAGATCGCTCACATATATTAGAAACAGGATAGGTCCAAGTACAGAACCCTGTGGGACTCCGCTGGTGACATCTCGCCACCCTGATGTCTCCCCCTCCCCCTCAAAGTTACTCGTTGTTTCTTGTTGCTTATATACTCCCTTATCCACTGGAGCAACTTACCTTTCACTCCTGCCTATATCTCCAACTTTTCTAGCTGCCTTTTATAAGGTACCGTGTCAAAGGCTTTCCTGACAGTCCATGAAAACTCATTCCTACTAAAATGCAGTGTGTTGACTTGCTCGTTTTAGTATGCTGACTTCCACTTGTTAGCGTAATGACTTACTCATTTTAGCATGCTGACTTACTCATATGTTAGCATGCAGACTTACTCATATGTTAGCATGCAGACTTACTCATGTTAGCATGCTGACTTAATTGTGTTAGAATGCTGACTTACGTTAGTGTGTTGACTTGCGTAATCATGCTGACTTATTCTTATTAGTGTACTGACTTACTCATGCAATTGTTCTAATGTAATCTTACTAATATACAAGCTTACTCTTGTTAATACTCAAGCTTACTCCTGTTAATACTCAAGCTTACTCTTGTTAATACACAAGCTTACTCTTGTTAATACACAAGCTTACTCTTGTTAATACACAAGCTTACTCTTGTTAATACACAAGCTTACTCCTGTTAATACACAGTAATTAATCTTAGTCTTGTTAATACACAATAATTTCTCTTGCTCTTATTAAATTACTAACTTACTCTTGTTAATGTACTAGCTTACGTTTGTTAATTTACTAACTTACTCCTATTAATATAATAACTTAATCCAGTTAACATAATAACTTACTCTTGCTAACATACTAACTTATATTTGATGATTTACTAACTTTCTCCTGTTAACATACAAAGTTACCCTTTTTAACTTTTTTAATCATGTTAGAGTGTTGACTAATTCGTGCTAGTTTGTTGACGTACTTGTGTTAGTGTGTGTTGACCTACTCGTGATTGTTGACTTACTCATGTTAGTATGTTGATCTACTCGTGTTAGTGTGTTGACTTACTCGTGTTTGTTTGTTGATTTACTCGTGTTAGTGTGCTGACCTACTCGTGTTTGTTTGTTGACTTACTCGTGTTAGAGTGCTGACTTACTCGTGCTAGTTTGTTGACTTACATGTGTTAGTCAGTTGGCTTACTTGTGTTAGTGTGTTGAACTACTTGTGTTTGTTTGTTGAATTACTCGTGTTAGTGTGTTGACTTACTCGTTTTAGTGTGGTGACTTGCTCGTGTTAGCATATTGACTTATTCGTGTTAGTGTACTCATTTACACATGTAATTGTCCTAACGTAACCTTACTAATATACAAGCTTTCTATTGTTACCTAAGTATTGTTAACGTACCAACTTTCTCTTTTTAACGTACTAACTTACTCATGTTGGCATACGTTTTAGTATGCTGACTGTCACTTACTCGTTTTAGAATGCTGAATTACTTATATATGTGTGCTGTCTTTCTCATTTTAGCATGCTGACTTCCTTGCGTTAGCGTGCTGACTAGTAGTGTAAAGTGCGACTACGACCGCGCGCACCAGCTGTCAGGTGGCACTCCCTGGAGTGCCATCCGACAGCTGGTGCGCAGGTGTGTAGTCGCACAGGTTTTTTGGGGATTTTCGGGGAATTTTTGGCGTGTTTCGGACGCGTGTGAGCGTGTTATGGTAAGTGGTTATGAAAGAGAGTAAGTTGATGAGTGCCAGGTGGTGCGCGTCGTTGCCGTCGTGGCGCATCGTTGCCGTCGCAGCGCGTCGTTACCGTCGCAGAGGGTTTGGGAGTGGAATTTCCCGGATGTTATGACGCGTGGCATCCGGTCAGGCGTCACTTGAGAGAGTGACATGTTGGGGTTGGAAGCTAAGTGGTCGGTATGCAGTCATGTAGGGAGGAAGAGGAGGAGTGTATGTTATGTTGTGAAGGGAGGGGGGAGCCCCAATACCTGAGAGGATATCAATGACGTCCATTAGTTCTCCCCCTACATGGGCAGGAAGTGATGAGGGGGGCGTGAGAGCAGAGTCTTAAGATTGGAGGGGGAGAAGGAGGGGAAAGGGAGGTAACAGCTGGCAGTGGGTTTGTGTGTGAAAGTAGACATTATTTTTTCTTAAAGAATGACAGTTTTTTATGTAGCCTCTCTGCTTCCAGAGCGCTAAGGATATGTGGGCTATACCTACCACGTAGCTATGACGGGTGACACCACATGTCCACACGGGTTTCCTCTTCAAAGGCTGAGGTCTAACTGTTGCGAATGTCATCATCAACCTCTAACATAGTCAGTCAGTCATCCTCCCCCCCCACCCCCTCCATCCACATAGCAGGACATACCCAAATACCATCACCACCACCACACTGCTGGGAGTGACAGCAATATGGCATACCATACTCTCTCATGACACAGCTCTCACCGGCACATAGCATTGAGTGTGGCAATGTTATTTCTCAAAGGTGAGCCATGAGCGCAACATACAAATTCCAAAATGCAGTCCTGGGAGTTTGACACACGTTGATTAACAAGCTATCTGATTATTTATACAGCTTCTCTCTCTCTACATTATATGCGGGTTACATAGTGTGTCAAGAACTCTCTCTCTCTACGTCTCTCTCTCTCTCTCTCTCTCTCTCTCTCTCTCTCTCTCTCTCTCTCTCTCTCTCTCTCTCTCTCTCTCTCTCTCTCTCTCTCTCTCTCTCTCTCTCTCTCTCTCTCTCTCTGTCTTTCTGTCTCTCTGTCTCTCTCTCTCTCTCTCTCTCTCTCTCTCTCTCTCTCTCTCTCTCTCTCTCTCTCTCTCTCTGTGTCTTTCTGTCTCTCTGTCTCTCTCTGTCTCTGTCTTTATCTCTCTCTCTCTCTCTCTCTGTCTCTCTCTCTCTCTCTCTCTCTCTCTCTCTCTCTCTCTCTATGTCTCTCTGTCTCTCTCTCTCTCAGTCTCTCTCTCTATGTCTGTCTCTCTGTCTCTCTCTCTCTCTCTCTCTCTCTCTCTCTCTCTCTCTCTCTCTCTCTCTCTCTCTCTCTCTCTCTCTCTCTCTCTCTCTCTCTCTCTCTCTCTCTCTCACTCGCTCTCTCTCACCCTCTCTAAAGTCCACCACACGGCACTTCACTTAGTAAACTCAGTCAAAGTCAGTAGGTTAGCGTTTACTAAAAGAGAGAAACATTTCACATCGTCACGGAGACGCGATCTCTACCTACAAATTGTTCTTGTTAACTGTGATCACAACATCTGCTGGCCAAATAAATATCATTGAAATGTATGCATGTTTACTCAATCTCCATCACCTCTCCGTCCTACATCCATAGCAAGACTCCTGAAGGAATGAACCGGCAGCCCCTCTCGCTGCAGTCTCACCTTCGTGATGGTTTGAGGTGTATTGAGATGGAGGATGTAATGGCTCGGCCTTACCCTCTCCCCGTCCACCCCCACTTACCCTTACCCCTACCACCCCCCTCCATGGCCAAACCATCACTGCCTCCATTCCCAGTCCGGATGTTCTGTTCTAAGCTTTAGTATCACCATTCTTTGCTCAAATAGTATTTTTTTAAGAATATCCAGTCATAAGCTGGTCTTCAATCTTATTATTATAACAAATCATAATTTGCTGTTCTCTCTCTCTGTCTCTCTGTCTCTCAGTCTCTCTCTCTCTCTCTCTCTCTCTCTCTCTCTCTCTCTCTCTCTCTCTCTCTCTCTCTCTCTCTCTCTCTCTCTCTCTCTCTCTATCTCTATCTCTCTGTCTCTCTGTCTCTCTGTCTCTCAGTCTCTCAGTCTCTCAGTCTCTCAGTCTCTCTCTCCAGATCATTTAGTAGTTGGGGAAAGTAACATCATTTCCTTTCTCCTGCTGCCGCTGTTCACGTATCTTTCTCCATCAAGGCTGTCTCTCTTAAGACCTACGTCATCCAATGTAAACACCAATCGATGAGAATAAGACCGGTGAGTCGATAGTGAAATAGCTCTGGGTTAAGTCTGTTTTTCAGTTCTTGTATCACAGTCAATGTAGCGTAATGGGAAACCAGTCTTTCTACTGCCTACATAAATAGCGTTTGAAAATGTATGCAAGTCTAGACAAACTCCTATAGCCCTTACATTCTAACACAAATAAAATATTAGCATACGATTGCATCGCATTATATCATCATTAAGTAACGTAGAGATCAACTTTCTGGCTGTTGTCCGAATATCATTATTGAAATGTGAACTCATTTAGCCAAACACAATATCTCCATTACATCTCTTAGCATATGAATATTACGGTATACCAGTTTTAACCCTCTATAACACAATGTAACGTAACGTAACGTAACGCAAATCAACTTTCTACAGACCAAATATCGTTTTTAAATGAAAGTATGACTTAGTCCATCTTCGTTACATCTCTCACCATATAGACATATGGTGTTAGCATAATATGTGAAAAAATAGTTGATTTCAATTCTTAGCTTGTTCTTCACATGTTCAGTGTTCATTCTTGTATTCCCTATGTTCCTTATCATGTCTTCATATTCTCTATAAGTTCATATTCCCTGCATGTTCACTCTATTCACCAACTTTTTCTTATATGTTTTCTGTGTTCATTCCATGTTCTACAAATGTTCACAGCATGCTCAGTTCAATTCTTTTCGCCTGTTTTTCTCATTTTTTTCTGTTTTCTACCATTTTCCCCGTATGTTCACTATGTTCTTTGTCAGGTTTTCATGTACATCATATGTTCTCTGTATAACTTTTATACTCAATATTCATGTTCTCAATGTTCTTAGCTTGTTCTTCACATGTTCAGTGTTCATTCTTGTATTCCCTATGTTCCTTATCATGTTTTCATATTCTCTATAAGTTCATATTCCCTGCATGTTCACTCTATTCATCAACTTTTTCTTACATGTTTTCTGTGTTCATTCCATGTTCTACAAATGTTCACAGCATGCTCAGTTCAATTCTTTTCGCCTGTTTTTCTCATTTTTTTCTGTTTTCTACCATTTTCCCCGTATGTTCACTATGTTCTTTGTCAGGTTTTCATGTACATCATATGTTCTCTGTATAACTTTTATACTCAATATTCATGTTCTCAATGTTCTTAGCTTGTTCTTCACATGTTCAGTGTTCATTCTTGTATTCCCTATGTTCCTTATCATGTTTTCATATTCTCTATAAGTTCATATTCCCTGCATGCTCACTCTATTCATCAACTTTTTCTTACATGTTTTCTGCGTTCACCGTATGTTCACTGTGTTCATTCCCCTACTTAACCTCATTTTTTTTTATGTTCTTTGTTTCTTTAAACCAATTTGTTTCTTCCATTCACTAACTAGTTCTTTGTCAAATAATATTATACGGCAATACAGTCCCCTCAACAATTTTAGTCACTCAGTTTTTATTTACAAAACTATGTCAAAGTAATTCTCGTCCTCGTCAGCTTAATAGTTCTACCAACCCGTTCTTAAACAAATCTACACTTTATTCAGTTCCAAATTTACAAAGACAAACCTTTTCTTCTAACTTCTTAACTAAAAATCTTTCGCCAATCAACTAAAACATAGTCACTTTCCTCATTTCTCAACTAAACTTATTATCCAATCAACCAAAAATAGTCAAAGGTATCTTTCCAACCCTGTTCATAACTAAACTTATTCCCTAGTCATCAGAAAAATATCCGTGTTCTTCATGTTTCATTGTCATTTCATAACTAAAATTATCCATCAATCAACAGAAAAAGTCATATTCATCATCATTGTTCCTAACTAAAATTATGTTTTGTCAAGTAAGAAAAATAACCAAAGTTATCTTTCATCGCTGTTCTTAACGAACCTTATACTTTGGGGAGCACAAAATAGTCTCCCTCGTCATGTTTGTCTTTTTCCTTAACTACAAGTATTCATCAGTCAAATAAAAATAGTTACTTCATCATGTTTCCCTGTCATTTCTTAACTGAAATATCACTTCTCTCATCTGAAATAGTCATGTATAACCTCTTTCCAACACTGTTCTTAACTAAAGTAGCCTTTCACTTTGCTAAAATAGTCATATTCATCATTGTTCCTAACTAAAACTATATGTCGTTAAGTAAGAAATATAGTCAAAGACACTCTTCGAGACATCAAGGACTTACTCAAAGACATCAAAGTTACTCTTGTTCTCAGAAATCATTCTCAAAGTCATCGCCGATTTTCTCAGAGTCACCAAAGTTATTCTCTGAGTTAACAAAATACTACTCATGTTCTCAAAAGACATTCTCAAAGTCAACAAAGTTATTCAAAGAGCTAACAAAAGTTATTCTCGGAGTCACCTTCGTTCTTCAGAGAAACTTTCCAAAACATCTTTGTTCATCAAAATTATTCTCGGAGTCATCAAAGGTAATCTCTAACTCACTTTGGTCATTAAAGTTAATTTCTATGTTATAAAATTTTGTCTCAGAGACATCTAAGTTAATCTTAGAGTTATCAAATGTAATCTCTAACTCACTTTTGTTCATCAAAGTTGATCTCAGAGTTAACAAAGGTAATCTCTAACTCACTCTCGTTCATCAAAGTTGTTTCAAAGTCATCAAAGTTAATCTCAGAGTTATCCAAAGATATTCTCATGTACACAAAGTTATTCCAAGAGACGTCAAAGTCAATCTCAGACATCTTCGTTCATAAAAGTTATTCTCAGAGACAACTAAAGTTATTCTCTAAGAGCTATCAAAAGTTATTCTCAGTCAAGATATGTTATTCTCTAAGTAACCTTCCGTTCATCAAAGACATTCTCTAAGCTCTCAAAGTTATTCTCTAAGACAACAAAGTCATTCTCAGTCATCAAAAGTTATTCTCAGACTCACCTTCGTTATTCAAAGAAGCCTTCTGAGACATCCTCGTTCAACAAAACTAACCTCAGAGCCATCAAAAAGTTAAATACAGTCATCAAAGTTATTCTCTAAGTAACTTTTCGTTCATCAGAGAAGCTTTCTAAGACATCTTTGTTCATCAAAGTTGATCTCTAAGACATCAATGTTGTTCTCTAAGACATCAATGTTGTTCTCTAAATCATAAAAGTTAATCTCTAAGACATCAATGTTGTTCTCTAAATCATAAAAGTTAATCTCTAAGGCACCTTCGTCTACTAGAGAAACTTTCCAATCCATCTTCGTTGATCAAAGTTATTCTCAGAATCATCAAAGAGATCTCTAATTCACCTTCGTTCACCAAAAGTTGTTCTCTAAGACACATTCGTTCATCAAAGAAACTCTCCGTCCATCATGTTATTCTTCAAGTCATCTTCAGTCATAAAATTTCTCTCCAAAATGTAACTAGTTCAGCTTTTCATACCAAACCCGCGCTTCTGTTAAAATATATTTTCTTAGTCACTTTACCCTAAAACTGTTCTCAGAACTACACTGTCCAAATCCTACGTAACCTATCCTCTCCACCCAATGTTACTTAGTTAGCGCAACGTTCCTAAACCTGACTTTACCTATCCTAACTTAACTTACCTTACCTTTACCTATCGTACCTAACTTAACCTGCATAACCTAACTTACATAACTTATCTTACCTATCCTTAAGTAACCTAACTTGCTTTACCTAACTTAATCTACATTCCCAAACTGCTGTATCCTAACTTATCTAGTCCAAACCAGCCATGATCTAACTTACATAATTATTCCTGCTTGTCTTTTGTGTTTCGTCAATCATTGTCTCATATTCATTTACTCATTTCAAGGGTTAATTTCTCAAATGGACATTTTTGCATTTCAAGTGTTATTTGTTCAAGATTGTGTGTTTAACCATTTCAAAGGATTTTTGGTATATATGGGAATTTACTCGTTTCAAGGGCAAATTTCTCAGGACAAATTTCTCAAATGGTCATTTTTGCAGATCAAGGGTTATTTGTTAAAGTTCATCAAGTTGCTCATAAGTTGTATTTATTATGTTTGTTATTATTTATTTATTCGTATTCCCCAACCTTTTAACCTAACCTTTCAGATGTAGTTTATGGTGTTTTTGACAGATTTGTTGAATATATTATCCTTTTCCTAACCTTTCAGATGTAGTTTTGTTTCTCCTTTTGTATATTTTTACCCAAACCCACCATCCAACTTAACCTTCTTTCTCAAATTCAAGTCTAGTGCTCCCATTTCATGCTCTCACTCACTTGCTCTCTTGTTTTTCTTAGTAGATCTGATTCTTTACTATTGTAATTTTTATTATTACTAAGATAAAGAATGAACTTATATGTGAAAACAAAGTAAAAGAAGGAAAGAAGGTTAAGTGGGATGGTGGGTTTGGGTAAAAATATACAAAAGGAGAAACAAAACTACATCTGAAAGGTTAGGAAAAGGATAATATATTCAACAAATCTGTCAAAAACACCATAAACTACATCTGAAAGGTTAGGTTAAAAGGTTGGGGAATACGAATAAATAAATAATAACGAACATAATAAATACAACTTATGAGCAACTTGATGAACTTTAACAAATAACCATTGATCTGCAAAAATGACCATTTGAGAAATTTGCCCTGAGAAATTTGCCCTTGAAACGAGTAAATTCCCATATATACCAAAAATCCTTTGAAATGGTTAAACACAATCTTGAACAAATAACACTTGAAATGCAAAAATGTCCATTTGAGAAATTAACCCTTGAAATGAGTAAATGAATATGAGACAATGATTGACGAAACACAAAAGACAAGCAGGAATAATTATGTAAGATAGATCATGGCTGGTTTGGACTAGATAAGTTAGGATACAGCAGTTTGGGAATGTAGATTAAGTTAGGTAAAGCAAGTTAGGTTACTTTAGGATAGGTAAGATAAGTTATGTAAGTTAGGTTATGCAGGTTAAGTTAGGTACGATAGGTAAAGGTAAGGTAAGTTAAGTTAGGATAGGTAAAGTCAGGTTTAGGAACGTTGCGCTAACTAAGTAACATTGGGTGGAGAGGATAGGTTACGTAGGATTTGGACAGTGTAGTTCTGAGAACAGTTTTAGGGTAAAGTGACTAAGAAAATATATTTTAACAGAAGCGCGGGTTTGGTATGAAAAGCTGAACTAGTTACATTTTGGAGAGAAATTTTATGACTGAAGATGACTTGAAGAATAACATGATGGACGGAGAGTTTCTTTGATGAACGAATGTGTCTTAGAGAACAACTTTTGGTGAACGAAGGTGAATTAGAGATCTCTTTGATGATTCTGAGAATAACTTTGATCAACGAAGATGGATTGGAAAGTTTCTCTAGTAGACGAAGGTGCCTTAGAGATTAACTTTTATGATTTAGAGAACAACATTGATGTCTTAGAGATTAACTTTTATGATTTAGAGAACAACATTGATGTCTTAGAGAACAACATTGATGTCTTAGAGATCAACTTTGATGAACAAAGATGTCTTAGAAAGCTTCTCTGATGAACGAAAAGTTACTTAGAGAATAACTTTGATGACTGTATTTAACTTTTTGATGGCTCTGAGGTTAGTTTTGTTGAACGAGGATGTCTCAGAAGGCTTCTTTGAATAACGAAGGTGAGTCTGAGAATAACTTTTGATGACTGAGAATGACTTTGTTGTCTTAGAGAATAACTTTGAGAGCTTAGAGAATGTCTTTGATGAACGGAAGGTTACTTAGAGAATAACATCTTGACTGAGAATAACTTTTGATAGCTCTTAGAGAATAACTTTAGTTGTCTCTGAGAATAACTTTTATGAACGAAGATGTCTGAGATTTGACTTTGACGTCTCTTGGAATAACTTTGTGTACATGAGAATATCTTTGGATAACTCTGAGATTAACTTTGATGACTTTGAAACAACTTTGATGAACGAGAGTGAGTTAGAGATTACCTTTGTTAACTCTGAGATCAACTTTGATGAACAAAAGTGAGTTAGAGATTACATTTGATAACTCTAAGATTAACTTAGATGTCTCTGAGACAAAATTTTATAACATAGAAATTAACTTTAATGACCAAAGTGAGTTAGAGATTACCTTTGATGACTCCGAGAATAATTTTGATGAACAAAGATGTTTTGGAAAGTTTCTCTGAAGAACGAAGGTGACTCCGAGAATAACTTTTGTTAGCTCTTTGAATAACTTTGTTGACTTTGAGAATGTCTTTTGAGAACATGAGTAGTATTTTGTTAACTCAGAGAATAACTTTGGTGACTCTGAGAAAATCGGTGATGACTTTGAGAATGACTTCTGAGAACAAGAGTAACTTTGATGTCTTTGAGTAAGTCCTTGATGTCTCGAAGAGTGTCTTTGACTATATTTCTTACTTAACGACATATAATTTTAGTTAGGAACAATGATGAATATGACTATTTTAGCAAAGTGAAAGGCTACTTTAGTTAAGAACAGTGTTGGAAAGAGGTTATACATGACTATTTCAGATGAGAGAAGTGATATTTCAGTTAAGAAATGACAGGGAAACATGATGAAGTAACTATTTTTATTTGACTGATGAATACTTGTAGTTAAGGAAAAAGACAAACATGACGAGGGAGACTATTTTGTGCTCCCCAAAGTATAAGGTTCGTTAAGAACAGCGATGAAAGATAACTTTGGTTATTTTTCTTACTTGACAAAACATAATTTTAGTTAGGAACAATGATGATGAATATGACTTTTTCTGTTGATTGATGGATAATTTTAGTTATGAAATGACAATGAAACATGAAGAACACGGACATTTTTCTGATGACTAGGGAATAAGTTTAGTTATGAACAGGGTTGGAAAGATACCTTTGACTATTTTTGGTTGATTGGATAATAAGTTTAGTTGAGAAATGAGGAAAGTGACTATGTTTTAGTTGATTGGCGAAAGATTTTTAGTTAAGAAGTTAGAAGAAAAGGTTTGTCTTTGTAAATTTGGAATTGAATAAAGTGTAGATTTGTTTAAGAACGGGTTGGTAGAACTATTAAGCTGACGAGGACGAGAATTACTTTGACATAGTTTTGTAAATAAAAACTGAGTGACTAAAATTGTTGAGGGGACTGTATTGCCGTATAATATTATTTGACAAAGAACTAGTTAGTGAATGGAAGAAACAAATTGGTTTAAAGAAACAAAGAACATAAAAAAAATTGAGGTTAAGTAGGGGAATGAACACAGTGAACATACGGTGAACGCAGAAAACATGTAAGAAAAAGTTGATGAATAGAGTGAGCATGCAGGGAATATGAACTTATAGAGAATATGAAAACATGATAAGGAACATAGGGAATACAAGAATGAACACTGAACATGTGAAGAACAAGCTAAGAACATTGAGAACATGAATATTGAGTATAAAAGTTATACAGAGAACATATGATGTACATGAAAACCTGACAAAGAACATAGTGAACATACGGGGAAAATGGTAGAAAACAGAAAAAAATGAGAAAAACAGGCGAAAAGAATTGAACTGAGCATGCTGTGAACATTTGTAGAACATGGAATGAACACAGAAAACATGTAAGAAAAAGTTGATGAATAGAGTGAACATGCAGGGAATATGAACTTATAGAGAATATGAAGACATGATAAGGAACATAGGGAATACAAGAATGAACACTGAACATGTGAAGAACAAGCTAAGAATTGAAATCAACTATTTTTTCACATATTATGCTAACACCATATGTCTATATGGTGAGAGATGTAACGAAGATGGACTAAGTCATACTTTCATTTAAAAACGATATTTGGTCTGTAGAAAGTTGATTTGCGTTACGTTACGTTACGTTACATTGTGTTATAGAGGGTTAAAACTGGTATACCGTAATATTCATATGCTAAGAGATGTAATGGAGATATTGTGTTTGGCTAAATGAGTTCACATTTCAATAATGATATTCGGACAACAGCCAGAAAGTTGATCTCTACGTTACTTAATGATGATATAATGCGATGCAATCGTATGCTAATATTTTATTTGTGTTAGAATGTAAGGGCTATAGGAGTTTGTCTAGACTTGCATACATTTTCAAACTCTATTTATGTAGGCAGTAGAAAGACTGGTTTCCCATTACACTACATTGACTGTGATACAAGAACTGAAAAACAGACTTAACCCAGACCTATTTCACTATCGACTCACCGTTCTTATTCTCATCGATTGGTGTTTACATTGGATGACGTAGGTCTTAAGAGAGACAGCCTTGATGGAGAAAGATACGTGAACAGCGGCAGCAGGAGAAAGGAAATGATGTTACTTTCCCCAACTACTAAATGATCTGGAGAGAGAGAGAGACTGAGAGACTGAGAGACTGAGAGACAGAGAGACAGAGAGACAGAGAGACAGAGAGATAGAGATAGAGAGAGAGAGAGAGAGAGAGAGAGAGAGAGAGAGAGAGAGAGAGAGAGAGAGAGAGAGACTGAGAGACAGAGAGACAGAGAGAGAGAACAGCAAATTATGATTTGTTATAATAATAAGATTGAAGACCAGCTTATGACTGGATATTCTTAAAAAAATACTATTTGAGCAAAGAATGGTGATACTAAAGCTTAGAACAGAACATCCGGTCTGGGAATGGAGGCAGTGATGGTTTGGCCATGGAGGGGGGTGGTAGGGGTAAGGGTAAGTGGGGGTGGACGGGGAGAGGGTAAGGCCGAGCCATTACATCCTCCATCTCAATACACCTCAAACCATCACGAAGGTGAGACTGCAGCGAGAGGGGCTGCCGGTTCATTCATTCAGGAGTCTTGCTATGGATGTAGGACGGAGAGGTGATGGAGATTGAGTAAACATGCATACATTTCAATGATATTTATTTGGCCAGCAGATGTTGTGATCACAGTTAACAAGAACAATTTGTAGGTAGAGATCGCGTCTCCGTGACGATGTGAAATGTTTCTCTCTTTTAGTAAACGCTAACCTACTGACTTTGACTGAGTTTACTAAGTGAAGTGCCGTGTGGTGGACTTTAGAGAGGGTGAGAGAGAGCGAGTGAGAGAGAGAGAGAGAGAGAGAGAGAGAGAGAGAGAGAGAGAGAGAGAGAGAGAGAGAGAGAGAGAGAGAGAGAGAGAGAGAGAGAGAGAGAGAGAGAGAGAGAGAGACAGAGAGACAGACATAGAGAGAGAGACTGAGAGAGAGAGAGACAGAGAGACATAGAGAGAGAGAGAGAGAGAGAGAGAGAGAGAGAGAGAGAGAGAGAGAGAGAGAGAGAGAGAGAGAGAGAGACAGACAGACAGAGAGAGAGAGAGTTCTTGACACACTATGTAACCCGCATATAATGTAGAGAGAGAGAAGCTGTATAAATAATCAGATTGCTTGTTAATCAACGTGTGTCAAACTCCCAGGACTGCATTTTGGAATTTGTATGTTGCGCTCATGGCTCACCTTTGAGAAATAACATTGCCACACTCAATGCTATGTGCCGGTGAGAGCTGTGTCATGAGAGAGTATGGTATGCCATATTGCTGTCACTCCCAGCAGTGTGGTGGTGGTGATGGTATTTGGGTATGTCCTGCTATGTGGATGGAGGGGGTGGGGGGGGGGATGACTGACTGACTATGTTAGAGGTTGATGATGACATTCGCAACAGTTAGACCTCAGCCTTTGAAGAGGAAACCCGTGTGGACATGTGGTGTCACCCGTCATAGCTACGTGGTAGGTATAGCCCACATATCCTTAGCGCTCTGGAAGCAGAGAGGCTACATAAAAAACTGTCATTCTTTAAGAAAAAATAATGTCTACTTTCACACACAAACCCACTGCCAGCTGTTACCTCCCTTTCCCCTCCTTCTCCCCCTCCAATCTTAAGACTCTGCTCTCACGCCCCCCTCATCACTTCCTGCCCATGTAGGGGGAGAACTAATGGACGTCATTGATATCCTCTCAGGTATTGGGGCTCCCCCCTCCCTTCACAACATAACATACACTCCTCCTCTTCCTCCCTACATGACTGCATACCGACCACTTAGCTTCCAACCCCAACATGTCACTCTCTCAAGTGACGCCTGACCGGATGCCACGCGTCATAACATCCGGGAAATTCCACTCCCAAACCCTCTGCGACGGTAACGACGCGCTGCGACGGCAACGATGCGCCACGACGGCAACGACGCGCACCACCTGGCACTCATCAACTTACTCTCTTTCATAACCACTTACCATAACACGCTCACACGCGTCCGAAACACGCCAAAAATTCCCCGAAAATCCCCAAAAAACCTGTGCGACTACACACCTGCGCACCAGCTGTCGGATGGCACTCCAGGGAGTGCCACCTGACAGCTGGTGCGCGCGGTCGTAGTCGCACTTTACACTACTCTGACTTACTCATTTTAGCATGCTGACTTACTCATGTTAGCATGCAGACTAACTCATTTTAGCATGCTGACTTAATTGTGTTCGAATGCTGACTTATGTTAGTGTGTTGACTTATGTTATCACGCTAACTTAATCTTATTAGTGTACTGAATTACTCATGTAATTGTCCTAACGTAATTTTTTCTAATATTCAAGCTTACTCTTGTTAATACATAAGATTACTGTTGTTAATACACAAGCTTACTCTTGTTAATATACAAGCTTACTTATGTTAATACACAGTGATTACTCATACCATTGTTAAAGTACTAACTTACTCTTGTTACTGTACTAGCTTACGTTTGTTAATTTACAAACTTACTCCTATTAATATAATAATTTACTCTTGCTAACATACTAACTTACTCTTGCTAACACACTAACTTAAATTTGATGATTTAATAATTTCCTCCTCCTGTTAACATACAAAGTTATCCTTGTTAACGTACTAACTTACTTTTTGTTTAAGTTCCTACTTACTTGAGTTATTATGCTGGATAATTTGTGTTAGCTTGCTGACTTACTCGTTTTAGTATGCTTAATTACTCTTGTTAGCATTCAGACTTATTTGTGTTATTATGCCGACTTATTCGTGTTAGTGAGTTGACTTACTTGGTAAGTTTGTTGGCTTACACGTGTAAACATGCAGACTTACTTGTGTTAGCATTCTGGCCTTCTCGTGTTAGTGTGTTGACCTACTCGTGTTAATGTGTTGACCTACTCGTGTTAGTTTGTTGATTTACTCGCATTTGTTTGTTGACTTACTCGTGTTAGTGTATTCACCTAGTTGTGCTAGCGGGGGTTGAGCTCTGGCCTTTCGGCCCGCCTCTCAACTGTCAATCAATCAACTTTTACTAACTACTAACTAATTTTTTTTCAACACCCACACACACACCCCATGAAGTAGCCCGTATCATCTGTCTAACTCCCAGGTACCTATTTACTGCTAGGTAACAGTGGCATCAAGGTGAAAGAAACTCTGCCCATTTGTTTCTGCCGGCCCTGGGAATCGAATCACGGTCTACATGACTATGTATCAAGCGTGCTGTCCATTCAGCCACCGGCCCCACATTGTGTTAGTTTGTTGACTTACTCATGTTAGTGTACTTACCTAGTTGTACTTACTTAGTTGTAAGTACAACTTAGTTCATACCCCTCAGTTTGGATACTAGTCTGGTGGCAAACCTTTGAACCTATCCAGTTTAACCTTATGCTTGACTAAATATGAACTCCATGCTTGAACCGCATACTGCAAGATTGGTCTGACATGCTTGGTTTACAAAGTTCTGATGGATTCCTTACACAAGTTTCTAAAGGCTGTTCTTATGTTAGCCAACCTGGCATATGCCGTTGACGTTATCCTCTTGATATGGGCTTCAGGGGGGCAACTTCGGCGTGATATCAGCTTTCAAGTCTTTTTCTCACTTAGTGTTGCAGGTGTGTTGACTGTTTGTTAACTTACTTGTGTTAGTGTTTTGACTTACTCGTATTAGTGTGTTGACTTACTCGTGTTAGTGTGTTGACTTACTCGTATTAGTGTGTTGACTTACTCGTGTTAGTGTGTTGACTTACTCGTATTAGTGTGTTGACTTACTCGTGTTAGTGTGTTGACTTACTCGTATTAGTGTGTTGACTTACTCGTGTTAGTGTGTTGACTTACTCGTGTTAGTGTGTTGACTTACTCGTGTTAGTGTGTTGACTTACTCGTATTAGTGTGTTGACTTACTCGTGTTAGTGTGTTGACTTACTCGTGTTAGTGTGTTGACTTACTCGTATTAGCATGTTGACTTTCTCGTTTTAGCATACTGACTTATTAGTGTTATCATACTGACTTATTCAAGTTAATGTACTGACTTACATATGTAATTGTCTTAACGTAACCTTACTGATGTACACGCTTTCTCTTGGTAACTAAGTATTGTTAACCTTCTAACCTTCTCTTATTAACTTACTAACTTACTCTTGTTGGCATACTTGTCCATCACAACAGCCTCCGCCATCACCGTCACTGTGAAAATATATATATATATATTTATCTAAACACAACAGTAGTCTGCAAACTCTAACATTTCTTTCACGGTGCAAGAGGCTATTCAGAAACTTAGATTTTTATAATGTGTATATCTACCAGTTCGCATGGTAGTATTTGTTGGATATTTCCAACACCGAATACAACACTGTTGTATTCTCATTACTTATTACTAACTTTACTAATTATTGTAGTAAGTAAAATTAACAACAGGTAGAATTCTCATGTACTAATAATTTCATCTGTGCAGTAGGCTAGAATTCTCACGTCACCTGACGCCAGTATTGCGTCAGATTTCCTTACAATAAACACATTATATCCAATGTATGTGAGAATTAAATTCGATTCTCTATAACTAAGGCATTCTGTATGATAACTAATTGCAGATGAATTGACCTCCAACTAAAAGCCGAATAGAGCGTTGGAGTCATAGCAATTATCTCGTAATAAAAGTTAACGTCACCAGTGAATGCCATGGGGAGACATTAATTCCTCTCCCTTATATATTTACTATTCTTAAATTGGTAAATAATAATATTTTCCTCCTCTAAATAATAAACCCGTCCAGTCTTCAACGTTTCAAGAGTAAATGCGAGAAATATTAATGTTCGTGACAATAATTTGTTTTATGAACGCGGGACGCGGCGTGGGTTGAGGAGGACCAACTCAGTACACGTGGAGAGCCGCTCTAAGGCAGACCTGCGCATACCGTACTCACAAGGAGACGCCATTGCCCAGCCACTAGGGCAGACGTTATCCATCCTCAGATGAAAGTCGCCACTGTGAGGCGTGAATAACCTTGCAGATAATATCTTCAGCTGGTGTTGGTGTCAGATAAGGAACCTTTTAACCTGGTTCTTGATGACACGTGACCAGCCAGTGAAGCGCGCCACTATCCAGGATAGGCCTAGCCGGAGCCTGGGGACGCGAATTACGGCAATCTTAAAACTTATACAGTGCCCTTTCAGCTAAGTATATTCCCTTTATGTGATGCATCTGGTAAAGAGTTTTGTAGTAGCTGGGTGATTGGCCGTTATGACGCACGATAACATCTAATAACAGGTGATTAATTTTTGTCACCTGTAACTCTCAATTTCTTGAATATAGAGATTCAGTAGTTAAATTAGTTGCTACTGTAAATATTTGTCTTGCAGCACGTGAGAAGAATTCTCCCTGCCGCCTTCTCCCATGTTAATCCGTCCCATTCGTCAGCCAACCGAGTCCAGAGAATTAGAGGAAACGCCGTGGCTTGTCTAAAGGAATCATCATTAAGCTAAGATTTTTATATTCATTCATGAATCTATTGCAATTTTTTATATGCAGAATTCCTCAGGATTAACATGTGTTTATTGTGATTCTCATTACTATACTTATAATCTATGTTCCCATTCATGGTAATGACATCAGTTTCACTATAATTTATAGGATTAGATTATTATTAATTGGATTAGTGAACGAACCACACTAATTCCTGGACGTACTTACCTCCAGTAATAACCCCCCAATGTAGGTGTTTGAGGGTTTGATTCATTTAATTATACAGCCCATTAATTATTTCTATGATCATATTCTCTAGTATTTTATCCATAGTTACTGGTTCATCTAGGAATTATCTAATGATCAGAAATTCTCAGTTTCCCTCTATACTATAAAAGCGGGTGGTCCTTCGTAATTTAATTTACTACATTAATATTTAAATAATCAGATTCAAGCCCCAAATATCCCACATTATGGTCCTTATCGAACCGGATAGGCATTAAATTTTTAATTAAATTATTAATCATTAATAACTAATCCTTGTGTGATAGGAGCTAGACTAACTATTTAATTAATTTTGTCAACTAACAGTGTAACACATCAGTTAGCCTAGATCACACTAACATATTGCTACTTTCACCTCATGTATAAAGTAGCTTTAGTGGGTCATAGCCAATTACCCACAACACTTAGACCTATACCTCACACCGAGGTGAGAATCTTTAGGTCACCAGGAGCAACAGCTCATAACTTTTACAATAACACCACCCTAACACCTGCGTTAGAGTGGCCTCACCATCTAACCATTATATACTTAGGTGGTAATGACATCCACCCCACTCGTCATCCAGCCGAGGTGATCAAACACCTCAAAGCCATAATTTCTTCTTTCAAGCTCATCAGTGAATCGGTAGTATTCACATTAGTGGAACCCCGCCAACCAAGTCAAGATAATCGTTGGGGAGTAACCCCAGAATACTACCTGAGAGCTGCTAAGTACATAAATTTCAGGCTGAAAAAACGAGTGAGATTGGATGCCACATATATCCAATTTACAGCCAGACCTTACAGACAGAACCTGACCAGAGATGGTGTGCACTTGTCAGGGGAATCTAGGTTGCATGTGGTTGACAAGTTAATTAACACCATCAACCATCACAAACGGCTGTGGCTAGCAAGCCAAACTTAACTGTACATAATTGTTCACCTGTGTGTGCAAGAGCACTCTTATAAAACAAAAAACCCAAAAATACAGCACAACTATATTCACCTTACTGCACCACAATAATCTTTACCCATGTTATTAGGTAGAATTTAGGCTGAGATTGTGCTGAATTTGGTACAAGCCCAGACTAAATAACTTTATAGTTCTTAGTTAGGAATTATTACGAATAGATCTAAACTAGTCAGTGTTGTATGTATTATATTATTTGTGCTGACCCTCTACAGGGTGGGATTAATTTTGAGATAACTCTGATTGGAGTGTCTCCATAATATTTCTCTTGTATGCATTATTTTGTGTATCTATTTTGTGTATTGCTGGATAATCTCCATTAACTCTGATGGTGATATAGAAGAGCTAACTGGACGAGAACTAATGGTGAAGTTCAGACAGTGCACAAAATATCTAGCTATTTGTTGTTAGGTAGGTACATTTAACCTCAAGTGAGGTAAAATATAAAGTAGTCACCTTAAATTAAGCTACAGTTAATGTTGCCTGTTCACTAATGAACAAGTACCCAAGCTTCATTAGTAATACATATACTAACACTGTGAAGTTTGAACCTAAGCCCAACATGGCTACTCCTGAGCAATTGAGGAGAACCTACATTGGCCTTAAAGGTCATTTGACCAGATTAATTAATAAGGCTGAGGGCTTAACTAAAGATAATCCCATTGACTCTTATCACTTAGAGGCATCAGTTAGATTGGCTGATCTGAAATTTGATCAAGTCAGATCTGCAGGTCAATCTTACCTTGATCTGCTAAATACTGTAGAAACTGATCCTGAGGAAGCAAGTCAAACTGTAGACGACATCTCCCAATATGAAGATGAGACTCACGATAAAATTATAAGGCTGTCTAAATTAGCCAAACAATCTGGATCCAATACCAGTAACAATGGGTCTCACTTCAATAATCACTTACCCGAGGTTCGTTTACCTACTCTAGACTTGCCTACATTTTCAGGATTAGATAAAGAAAATTGGGACAATTTTTGGACTTCCTTTGAAGTTCACATCCATAAGAAACAGTCTCTAGACAAGGTTTCTAAATTTTCATACCTACTTAGTCTTCTCACAGGAGAGGCTAAAAAGGTCATACATAACCTTACTCTTAATGAGAGTAATTATGAGGAAGCTCTAAAACTCCTGAAGTTGAACTATTGCAACAAAGAGTTAAGTATAGCTACCCTCTATTATCAATTGCTAGATCTGAATGCACCAAACAGTAGACCAGAGTCACTTCAAAGCTTCAGACTAGAAGTAGAGTCTCTAGTAAAGGCCTTAGGTACTAAAGTTAATATACCTGCTTCTGAATGGTCTATCAAGCTATTATTACAGAGGAAATTACCTCGACATGTCTTGACAGAGCTCTGCTCACATTATAATACTGAGTTTCTTACTCTCGATCAAATTTTCGAGGGGTTGAGGATCACAGTTAACAGGTTAAAGACTCATGACAAAATTAAACCTGAGTCTAAACCAATTAATACTGATATTTCAGTCAAACCTAAACAGACTCAGAGTAAGTCTAATAAATATAAATCCAAACCTACTCCATCCACTAGGAAAAGAAGTGGAAATGTGGGTACATATTCAGTATCTCCTTCAGAGATAACCAATGACTTGTCTACTAAAGAGACTAAGTCTATTAACCAGAGAAAGTGTCTGTTCTGCAATCAGGAACACACCACTTACCAATGTTCTGCTTATCCTACGTATAATGCTAGGGTTAAAAGGTTACAGGAATTGCACAAATGCACCAAATGCATGGACTCTCATGATCCCAAGAAATGTGCAGTACCGCTACGTACCTGCAACCGTTGTAACCAAGGTGTACACCACTACGCCTTATGTAGAAAATCTTCTACACCAACCATGACCACTGGAGAGAATTCTACTAATTCTACTGCAGTGCAATATTGTAAAGTACATCACGAAGTAAATGTACTTGCTACTGAGTCAGGCAATAATACTACTTTGCCTACAGCTCAACTTAAATTAATAAACCGAAGATCTAGAATTAACACTAGGGGTCTTTTTGACCAAGGTTCACAGAAAACCTTCATTACCCAACAGTTGGTAGATGAGTTAAATTTAAACCCTGCCAAAAGTGTGAAGTTAAACATTTCTGGTTTCCTGTCAAATAGTGGACCTCGTGACTACAAGGTAGTTAAATTATTAGTTAGATTAGGATCTTCTACTAGCCCAATCCATGCGGTGGTAGTGGATAAGATTCCTACGGACCTGCAGGTCTCAGAATTAGCTCGCGCTGCGAGACACCTTAAACGAAACCGCATGAGGCTAGCGGATCATAAAATAAATTCCGACTGCCTCACAGATATTGGAATACTAATAGGCGCGGATCATTATTACAAGTTTATAACTGGATGCACTAGGCAACATGGTATGAATTTGTTGTCGTCCGCAGGGGGCAAATTGCTCACAGGACCAGTGCTTTTCAGACAAAGTCCAGCGTCCACAAACCAACAATCCAATAATGTAATTGTGGCGTGACTAGGCTTGGAGCAGTCACCCCTACGCTTCAGGGAAATAGCCGAGGATATTGAGTCTGACCCACCAATACATCGTTTGTGGGATTTAGATACGTTAGGCATCATCCCTGAGCAACCAAGTCCTGATGATACGTGGACTTACCAGCAATATCTGGATACAGTTGTCTACTCAAATAAACAATACTGGGTAAGACTCCCATGGAAGTTGGATCATCCACAACTTCCAGTGAATTATTTTATGGCAGCCTCACAATTGCAGTCTCAATTAACACGACTGCAGAAGCAGCCAGACAAACTAACCATGTATCACCAACTTATCCAACAACAACTTAACAATAAGTTCATTGAAATTGTTGAACACGATGACCAAAAAACAGGTCATTATTTACCTCACCATGCTGTGGTGAAAGACTCATTGACAAAACCTATTCGTATTGTCTTTAACTGCAGTGCTAAAGTAAAGCCGTGCAGTGTGTCTTTAAATGAATGTCTCCAAACGGGACCTAGCCTAACACAAAGGCTACATGACGTGTTGTTCTGATGTCAGCTGTATAGGCATTTTTGCCTATACAGCTGACATCAGCAAAGCCTTTCTCCGAGTAGGATTGCAGGAGGAAGATCATGACTACACAAAATTCCTCTGGTTCAAGGATCCACTGGATCCTAACAGTGAAGTAATCACCTATCGGTTTGCCTCAGTATTATTTGGCGCTACGTCCTCACCGTTTCTTTTGCAAGCAACATTAGACACGCATTTGAGGAAATCAAACAGCCCTTATAAGGCAACCATTAGCGACAACTTGTATGTCGACAATTTCCAGGGGACAACTAATGATCAAGCTGATCTGGTAGAAATCTACCATGAGGCTAACTGTGAACTGTTAGGAGCCAATATGCCACTACAGTCATGGGCCTCAAATAATAAACTGCTTAACCAGTTAATCGAGAAAGAATTTCCAGATTATCAGGTACCCAGTAAATTAAAGGTTCTAGGTGTGCAATGGAACACCAGCACTGACGAGATGAATGTCAAGTCAGTGCAAACTGATAATTCAACCCTTACCATGAGAACACTGCTCTCATTTGTCAGTCAACCATTTGACCCTTTAGGCCTACTTAGTCCTATATTAATATGGGGCAAACTCCTAATGCAGGAGTGCTGGCAACAACATATGGGATGGGATGATCCGTTATCAAGTGAGTTACAAGCCAAATGGCAAATACTCTCAACGGATTTTAATCAGTTAGGCGTTTTGAAATTTCCTCGTAATGCTTCAGGACCAAACTTACCCAACGATTTGCACGTTTTTTGCGACGCCTCTGGCAAAGCATATGGTGCAGCAGCCTATTTAGTTAACAGTGCTCAATCAATTTTACTCACATCAAAAGCAAGAGTTGCTCCCATCAAGAAGAGATCCTTACCTCAGATGGAGTTGACTGCATTGCTAGTGGGAGTAAGATTGGCTCATTGCCTGACAAAGACACTCAATAATATCCACTTTGGTGAGATTGTAGTGTGGTCAGACAACGAGGCAGTCTTACAATGGGTAAGAAACAATAACAGCAAAACTCCCTACGTCAGTAATCGCGTCAGGGAGATTCATAATTTATCTGCTGGATATAAGTTTAGACATGTCCCTACTAAGGACAATCCTGCAGATTATTTATCAAGAGGATTGACATTAAAACAACTTGTCAAGTCTTCGCTGTGGTTCAATGGACCTTCATGGCTTGTTGGTGGTCAGTGGCCCAAACAAAAGCCACAAGTCATAGTGACCAATATCACCACTCCCATGACGGAACCAGAGCCTCAGCGAATATTAGCCATTGATCCTCATCATTATTCTAACTTAAGTAAATTGTTACGAGTGACTGCGCACGTGTTTGATTTCCTTGCTAAAGTAGGAATTCGACATAAATTTCCCAATCCTGTCCACTATTGGATCAAGCGTGCACAGCAAGAGACATACGGAAGCGAATTTGAGAATCTTCCAGAAAAATTGACTAAATCTCTAGGCGTCTGGTATGATGCCAACACTCATAACATACTACGATGTGGAGGACGTTTGCTACATGCAAAAATTGACTTAGACACTAAGAATCCAATTCTTTTACCTCGTCACCACATCATAACTAAACTTCTTGTCTTACATCACCATCAATATGGTACACTACATGGTGGAGTTTTAGATACTCTCATCGATCTTAGACAAAAGTACTGGCTTCCTCAAGGTCGCCAGACTGTTAAAACAATTATTAAATCTTGTGTAATCTGTAAGAGATACGATGCTAGAGTGTGTCCTTACTCAGGACCTCCACCACTCCCAGAAGAGCGAGTGGATCATCTTCGTCCTTTCGAAACCACTGGAGTTGATTATACAGGAGCCTTACTCCTCACTGGTAACCCAGATAATATACCAGTGAAGGCATACATTTGTCTCTTTACATGTGCTACAACCAGAGGCGTGCACTTAGAGGTCACTCCAGACATGAGTGCTGAAGCTTTCATTCAAGCTTTCCGCAGATTTGCTGCCCGCCGATCGTGTCCTAAATTAATGATATCGGACAACGGATCTAATTTTGTGGCAGGAGAAAGTTGTTTGCGAGAAGTCTGGAACCACCCAGAAGTACAGTCAGTCTTACAGAGAAGACAATGTCACTGGAAATTCATAGCACCGAGAGCCCCTTGGCAAGGTGGGTTCTATGAGCGAATGGTTGGCACAGTCAAGAAGTGTCTAAGGAAAACTTTACACCGACAAAAGGTCAGTTACTCGGAACTCCAAACTATTGTTGTGGAAATCGAGGCGCGAGTCAATAACCGCCCAATCACCTACCTGTCTGATGATTACACCCAGAGAGAACCTCTGAGCCCCTCTCACTTGATCCATGGAGGTCTGCTGAGCCCTCTAATCCCTTTAGCCGAAGAGGACCCTGTAGACCCGTCCCATGTGACCAGAGGAGACTTGGTGGAAAGCTACCAGCATCTTTCTAGAGTTATTAACAGGTGGAATGAGGTGTGGACTCGAGAGTACCTCATAGCTCTACGAGAGTACCACTACGGAGCTTCGAGTCCTTACAATAAGGTGCAATTAAAGCCAGGAGACCTAGTGCTAGTCGACAGTGATGGACCAAGGTCCGAGTGGCCTATAGGTAAAAATGTCACCATTCATCCAGATCGACAAGGTGTCCTAAGAGTAGTTAAAGTTTTATGCCGAGGCAACACTACTCTAAAAACTTTAGAGAAGCTGGTTCCCCTTGAACTGACTGAGCAAGAATATCAGCCAGATCCAGTTTCCCCAGTAATTTCAGAGGACAATGAATTTGTTCCTCCAAGCAACCGCCCCACTAGAGCTGAAGCTCAACAATGTAGGCGGAATTTGCAAGCCTATTACAACTCTGAAGAAGAGTAATTTCCTTCACTTCCCACTGAGATGACTATGATGATGCTACGATGAGATATCACGTAACAAAACATTACATGTCACTATGACCCAGGATATCGCATCACCGTAGATTCTGTTAGTTTAAATTGGAAGAGTAAAATTCTATAAATATTGTGTTGGCTACAAGCAACATGTTTCATTTGACATGTAAATAGCAAGACTCAAGTTCTTGTAAGTCCTTGATAAATCCGGGACGTTCGTTATGTGTATACTAACATACTAACATATTAACATATTAATGTACTAATCTTAATATCACTTCGGGATAGGTCAGTACTCCACAGTACACTACGACCCTAGAATCCTCCCCCCGGAGTTATGTTGGATATTTCCAACACCGAATACAACACTGTTGTATTCTCATTACATATTACTAACTTTACTAATTATTGTAGTAAGTAAAATTAACAACAGGTAGAATTCTCATGTACTAATAATTTCATCTGTGCTGTAGGCTAGAATTCTCACGTCACCTGACGCCAGTTTTGCGTCAGATTTCCTTACAATAAACACATTATATCCAATGTATGTGAGAATTAAATTCGATTCTCTATAATTAAGGCATTCTGTATGATAAATAATTGCAGATGAATTGACCTCCAACTAAAAGCCGAATAGAGCGTTGGAGTCATGGCAATTATCTCGTAATAAAAGTTAACGTCACCAGTGAATGCCATGGGGAGACATTAATTCCTCTCCCTTATATATTTACTATTCTTAAATTGGTAAATAATAATATTTTCCTCCTCTAAATAATAAACCCGTCCAGCCTTCAACGTTTCAAGCGTAAATGCGAGAAATATTAATGTTCATGACAATAATTTGTTTTATGAACGCGGGACGCGGCGTGGGTTGAGGAGGACCAACTCAGTACACGTGGAGAGCCGCTCTAAGGCAGACCTGCGCATACCGTACTCACAAGGAGACGCCATTGCCCAGCCACTAGGGCAGACGTTATCCATCCTCAGATGAAAGTCGCCACTGTGAGGTGTGAATAACCTTGCAGATAATATCTTCAGCTGGTGTTGGTGTCAGATAAGGAACCTTGTTCTTGACGACACGTGACCAGCCAGTGAAGCGCGCCACTATCCAGGATAGGCCTAGCCGGAGCCTGGGGATGCGAATTACGGCAATCTTAAAACTTATACAGTGCCCTTTCAGCTAAGTATATTCCCTTTATGTGATGCATCTGGTAAAGAGTTTTGTAGTAGCTGGGTGATTGGCCGTTATGACGCACGATAACATCTAATAACAGGTGATTAATTTTTGTCACCTATAACTCTCAATTTCTTGAATATTCAGTAGTTAAATTAGTTGCTACTGTAAATATTTGTCTTGCAGCACGTGAGAAGAATTCTCCCTGCCGCCTTCTCCCATGTTAATCCGTCCCATTCGTCAGCCAACCGAGTCCAGAGAATTAGAGGAAACGCCGTGGCTTGTCTAAAGGAATCATCATTAAGCTAAGATTTTTATATTCATTCATGAATCTATTGCAATTCTTTATATGCAGAATTCCTCAGGATTAACATGTGTTTATTGTGATTCTCATTACTATACTTATAATCTATGTTCCCATTCATGGTAATGACATCAGTTTCACTATAATTTATAGGATTAGATTATTATTAATTGGATTAGTGAACGAACCACACTAATTCCTGGACGTACTTACCTCCAGTAATAACCCCCCAATGTAGGTGTTTGAGGGTTTGATTCATTTAATTATACAGCCCATTAATTATTTCTATGATCATATTCTCTAGTATTTTATCCATAGTTACTGGTTCATCTAGGAATTATCTAATGATCAGAAATTCTCAGTTTCCCTCTATACTATAAAAGCGGGTGGTCCTTCGTAATTTAATTTACTACATTAATATTTAAATAATCAGATTCAAGCCCCAAATATCCCACAGTATTTGTATATCTACCAGTTCTCATGTCAGCATGTGTGTATCTCTGTTCTCATGTCAGCATGTGTGTATATCTCTGTTTTCATGTCGGCATGTGTATATTTCTCAGTTTCATTTCAGCATGTGTATATCTCTTAGTACTCATGTTAGCATGTGTATATCTCCCAGCTCTCATTTCAGCATGTGTGTATATCTCTCAGCTCTCATATCAGCATTTGTATATATCTTAGTTCTCATGTTAGCATGTGTATATCAGTTCTCATGTATGCATGTGTATATCAGTCCACATGTTAGCATGTGTATATATCTCAGTGCTCATGTCAGCATGTGTATATCTCTCAGTGCTCATGTCAGCATATGTATATCTCTCAATTCTCATGCCAACATAAGTATATCTCGCGGTTCTCATGTCAGCATTTTACAATCTCTCAGTTCTCATGTTAGCATGTGTGTATACTTTGCACTTATATCAGCATGTGTGTGTATAAATACTCATATCAGCATGTGTGTGTATAAATACTCATATCAGCATGTGTGTGTATAAATACTCATATCACCATGTATGTATACCATTCAGTTCCCATGACAGCATGAGTAAACTATGTTATGAACCCCAGGTAGCTTAATGAGGTAGTCTGCCTTGTGAGAATTATTTCCCACCTGACCAGATATAGGAGTAAGGTAAAATGAATTAGACCAGCTAACGTCAGTAATTATAACTAAGAAAAATGAAAGCAGAGGGCAAGCAACTTAAGGAAACGAGGTAAGATAAGATGTCGACAGTATGTTACGAGACGTGACGTGGTCGGAGGTCTTAAAAAGAGGTCACTTGAGTCGTGAGAGTCGACGGGGACAGACGTACGTACGCCGTTGCCGCCTGTGAAGAAGGAAGTTTGTAGCTCAGGGTGAAGAATTTGAGGGAAAGCTACATGATCAATGTCTGGGGAAGCTGTTTAAGGATGACGTGTAACGCATTTCTGTTATCGTAGCAACGATATAAGGGCTGCCAGAAGCCTATTGATTAGACAATGGGGCCAGATTTGAGCCGGTTTCCCAAATAATGTGACGTTGAACTCTTTCTCTAAAGGTAAAATCATTACAGGATTATTCTCCAGTGTGTGCTCCATTGACAGAAATCGTAGCAGGGATAGTAAAAAGGTTTGTATATTATTTTATCGGGGAGGGGAGTGGAGGGTAGGGGAGGGGGCGTGGCTGATAATAAATTGAGAATCTCCCCTCCCCCTGATAAATATGACTCAGTTCACAAGAGGGCATACATAAGGAGGCATGTGTATACTACTACTCAGAGCTCACATATCCTAATATTCCTTTGACAATACTTTGTGACTGATGGAAAATCTCAGGATTGTTCTTAAAATATTCAAATACGCTTGCACAATCATTACCAAATTACGCAAAGTTCACATTGATATAGTTATAAATGTAAAAATATGTTAACTTAAAAATACATATTTAAATGCATATTAATCCAAAGCTTTTTTAGACATCATTGTGGTCAAATTTGTTATTGAAAAGTCGAGGAAGCATTAAATATTTAAGATAATATAAAATTTTTGTTGATTACGGACGTTAAAAGTTTTGTGGGTCTCAGGAACCTTAAGATATTTTCTCATCAACAACTACATTTAAGTTTTATTTTCACCCGTTTTGAAGAAACTAATTATCCGCATTTCAAGGGGCGTGTGTAAAGCAGAACGATTTCAAAAAGAACTATCGAGAATTAAATGTTTTTCTCAAATATTTGACACAGCAAGAGAGAAGGAAGCTAATGAGAACACTGACAAATAGGCGCGAGTAGACAATAATAAGATCAATGACAAATAAGTGCGAAGGGAGAACATTGAGAACACAGACCAATAAGGAAGAAATGAGACTAATGAGAACACAGACCAATAAGGAAGAAATGAGACTAATGAGAACACAGACCAATAAGGAAGAAATGAGACTAATGAGAACACAGACCAATAAGGAAGAAATGAGACTAATGAAAACAGGGACCAATAAGAAAGAGATGAGACTAATGAGAACACAGACCAATAAGGAAGAAATGAGACTAATGAGAACACAGACCAATAAGGAAGAAATGAGACTAATGAAAACAGGGACCAATAAGAAAAAGTTGAGACTAATGAGAACACAGACCAATAAGAAAGAGATGAGACTAATGAGAACACAGACCATTAAGAAAGAGATGAGACTAATGAGAACACTGACCAATAAGAGCAAGGGGTTGGCGTCGGACTCGATGGATGTATTCCTCTGCTGGAAGCAAGCCTTGGTCTTGGCGGAACTCGGCGTGTTTGAAAGCGTACTGTTGTTCTTTTATGGGAGACGTCTGGCGATAAGTTGACACGAATGACTACTCAGTGCTTAATATGTATATTTAATCCCACACACACACACACACACACACACACACACACACACACACACACACACACACACACACACACACACACACACACACACACACATATATATATATATATATGTATATATATATATATATATGTATATGTATATATATGTATATGTATATATATGTATATGTATATATATGTATATATATATATATATATATATATATATATATATATATATATATATATATATATATATATATATGTATATATATATATATATATATATATATATATATATATATATATTTATATATATATATATATATATATATATATATATATATATATATATATATATATATATATATATTTTCCTCCGTGGTCTGACACTGTTACATTTTTAATCACGTGTTTATTTTCGTGATACACACACACACACACACACACACACACATACATATATATATATATATATATATATATATATATATATATATATATATATATATATATATATATATATATATATATATATATATATATATATATATATATATATATATATATATATATATATATATATATATATATATATATATATATATATATATATATAGAAGGGAGTACCACCTCTAGCTGGAAGAAGGGGGACCCATAGCCTCGGAGGAAACCACGCATAACGCATTAGAGGGAATGTTTAGATCCCCTCCAATACAGTTTCTGTGTGCTTTTCTCCTACCACCCCCTTCCTTTTTTATTTTTTGTGTTTTATTATGCATTTGATGGTTACAAGATATACATGGGTTGATACAAAATAATAATGCAAAAAGGTGCTTAAAGGTTATGGATATATATATATATATATATATATATATATTGGTAGCAGTCTTTCCTGTAGACATATTTTATTAAATATGACCGAAAAAGTAAGATTAATAATTCTAACACGAATTTTCTCAATCTTTCGTACATTATGCTTCACTGTTGGAGGTAAATCAAAAATCACTTCTCCAAAATTCATTTTTATTTCTAGTCTGACGCGACACGGGCGCGTTTCGTAAAACTTATTACATTTTCAAAGACTTCACAAATACACAACTGATTAGAACTTGCATTTCCCTGATTTTATATCTACTTTTGAGTGAGGTGGGAAGGGTGATGTGGCATTACATTTGAGTGAGGTGGGAAGGATGATGTGGCATTAGAGGATATTAATAGGGTATTAAAAGTATCAACACAAGACAGAACACGAAACAATGGATATTGAATAGAAGTGTTTGTAGAAAGCCTATTGGTCCATATTTCTTGATGCTTCTATATTGGAGCGGAGTCTTGAGGTGGGTAGAATATAGTTGTGCAATAATTGGCTGTTGATTGCTGGTGTTGACTTCTTGATGTGTAGTGCCTCGCAAACGTCAAGCCGCCTGCTATCGCTGTATCTATCGATGATTTCTGTGTTGTTTACTAGGATTTCTCTGGCGATGGTTTGGTTATGGGAAGAGATTATATGTTCCTTAATGGAGCCCTGTTGTTTATGCATCGTTAAACGCCTAGAAAGAGATGTTGTTGTCTTGCCTATATACTGGGTTTTTTGGAGCTTACAGTCCCCAAGTGGGCATTTGAAGGCATAGACGACGTTAGTCTCTTTTAAAGCGTTCTGTTTCGTGTCTGGAGAGTTTCTCATGAGTAGGCTGGCCGTTTTTCTGGTTTTATAGTAAATCGTCAGTTGTATCCTCTGATTTTTGTCTGTAGGGATAACGTTTCTATTAACAATATCTTTCAGGACCCTTTCCTCTGTTTTATGAGCTGTGGAAAAGAAGTTCCTGTAAAATAGTCTAATAGGGGGTATAGGTGTTGTGTTAGTTGTCTCTTCGGAGGTTGCATGGCTTTTCACTTTCCTTCTTATGATGTCTTCGATGAAACCATTGGAGAAGCCGTTATTGACTAGAACCTGCCTTACCCTACAGAGTTCTTCGTCGACTTGCTTCCATTCTGAGCTGTGGCTGAGAGCACGGTCGACGTATGCGTTAACAACACTCCTCTTGTACCTGTCAGGGCAGTCGCTGTTGGCATTTAGGCACATTCCTATGTTTGTTTCCTTTGTGTAGACTGCAGTGTGGAAACCTCCGCCCTTTTCCATGACTGTTACATCTAGAAAAGGCAGCTTCCCATCCTTTTCCGTCTCGTAAGTGAAACGCAGCACGGAACTCTGCTCAAATGCCTCCTTCAGCTCCTGCAGATGTCTGACATCAGGTACCTGTGTAAAAATGTCGTCAACATACCTGCAGTATATGGCCGGTTTCAAGTTCATGTCGACTAAGACTTTTTGCTCGATGGTACCCATGTAGAAGTTTGCAAACAGGACACCTAGGGGAGAACCCATAGCGACCCCATCTACTTGCTTATACATATGCCCATCCGGGCTCAAGAAGGGTGCCTCTTTAGTACAAGCTTGGAGTAGTTTCCTCAGAATACTTTCTGGCATGTCAAGAGGAGTACAGGCTGGATCACGATACACTCTGTCGGCTATCATTCCGATTGTCTCGTCCACAGGTACGTTGGTAAACAGCGATTCTACGTCCAACGAGGCTCTTATCCCTGTGGCCCGTGCGCCCCGCAGTAAGTCCACAAATTCCTTTGGAGACTTCAGGCTGAAGGCGCAAGGAACATAAGGAGTCAGCAGGCCGTTGAGTCGCTTTGCCAATCTGTACGCTTTGCCAATCACACCCACGTACAGATTGGCAAAGCGACTCAACGGCCTGCTGACTCCTTATGTTCCTTGCGCCTTCAGCCTGAAGTCTCCAAAGGAATTTGTGGACTTACTGCGGGGCGCACGGGCCACAGGGATAAGAGCCTCGTTGGACGTAGAATCGCTGTTTACCAACGTACCTGTGGACGAGACAATCGGAATGATAGCCGACAGAGTGTATCGTGATCCAGCCTGTACTCCTCTTGACATGCCAGAAAGTATTCTGAGGAAACTACTCCAAGCTTGTACTAAAGAGGCACCCTTCTTGAGCCCGGATGGGCATATGTATAAGCAAGTACATGGGGTCGCTATGGGTTCTCCCCTAGGTGTCCTGTTTGCAAACTTCTACATGGGTACCATCGAGCAAAAAGTCTTAGTCGACATGAACTTGAAACCGGCCATATACTGCAGGTATGTTGACGACATTTTTACACAGGTACCTGATGTCAGACATCTGCAGGAGCTGAAGGAGGCATTTGAGCAGAGTTCCGTGCTGCGTTTCACTTACGAGACGGAAAAGGATGGGAAGCTGCCTTTTCTAGATGTAACAGTCATGGAAAAGGGCGGAGGTTTCCACACTGCAGTCTACACAAAGGAAACAAACATAGGAATGTGCCTAAATGCCAACAGCGACTGCCCTGACAGGTACAAGAAGAGTGTTGTTAACGCATACGTCGACCGTGCTCTCAGCCACAGCTCAGAATGGAAGCAAGTCGACGAAGAACTCTGTAGGGTAAGGCAGGTTCTAGTCAATAACGGCTTCTCCAATGGTTTCATCGAAGACATCATAAGAAGGAAAGTGAAAAGCCATGCAACCTCCGAAGAGACAACTAACACAACACCTATACCCCCTATTAGACTATTTTACAGGAACTTCTTTTCCACAGCTCATAAAACAGAGGAAAGGGTCCTGAAAGATATTGTTAATAGAAACGTTATCCCTACAGACAAAAATCAGAGGATACAACTGACGATTTACTATAAAACCAGAAAAACGGCCAGCCTACTCATGAGAAACTCTCCAGACACGAAACAGAACGCTTTAAAAGAGACTAACGTCGTCTATGCCTTCAAATGCCCACTTGGGGACTGTAAGGTCCAAAAAACCCAGTATATAGGCAAGACAACAACATCTCTTTCTAGGCGTTTAACGATGCATAAACAACAGGGCTCCATTAAGGAACATATAATCTCTTCCCATAACCAAACCATCGCCAGAGAAATCCTAGTAAACAACACAGAAATCATCGATAGATACAGCGATAGCAGGCGGCTTGACGTTTGCGAGGCCCTACACATCAAGAAGTCAACACCAGCAATCAACAGCCAATTATTGCACAACTATATTCTACCCACCTCAAGACTCCGCTCCAATATAGAAGCATCAAGAAATATGGACCAATAGGCTTTCTACAAACACTTCTATTCAATATCCATTGTTTCGTGTTCTGTCTTGTGTTGATACTTTTAATACCCTATTAATATCCTCTAATGCCACATCATCCTTCCCACCTCACTCAAATGTAATGCCACATCACCCTTCCCACCTCACTCAAAAGTAGATATAAAATCAGGGAAATGCAAGTTCTAATCAGTTGTGTATTTGTGAAGTCTTTGAAAATGTAATAAGTTTTACGAAACGCGCCCGTGTCGCGTCAGACTAGAAATAAAAATGAATTTTGGAGAAGTGATTTTTGATTTACCTCCAACAGTGAAGCATAATGTACGAAAGATTGAGAAAATTCGTGTTAGAATTATTAATCTTACTTTTTCGGTCATATTTAATAAAATATATATATATATATATCTTATCTAGTAGCCAGAACGCACTTCTCAGCCTACTATGCAAGGCCCGATTTGCCTCACACCCCAGAAGTGACTCGAACCCATACTGCCAGGAGCAACGCAACTGGTATGTACAGGGACGCCTTAATCCGCTTGACCATCACGTGCCGGCGGGGTGAGTGGTTCAAATAGCTTAGGCTATCACTTCCTTATGTCCGGTCGTGATGGTCAAGCGGATTAAGGCGTCCCTGTACATACCAGTTGCGTTGCTCCTGGCAGTATGGGTTCGAGTCACTTCTGGGGTGTGAGTTTTCAGTTGTATATAGTCCTGGGGACCATTCAGGCTTGTTTGCATTTGTGTTCCTCATATGTTGCCCCAAAGTATGAGGTGATTTGATAAAATGCTATGCCCAAGATTACTATCCGAGTGCCAGCGGGGAAGTGGTTCAAATAGCTTAGGCTATCACTTCCTTATGTCCGGTAGTGATGGTCAAGCGGATTAAGGCGTCCCTGTACATACCAGTTGCGTTGCTCCTGGCAGTATGGGTTCGAGTCACTTCTGGGGTGTGAGTTTTCAGTTGTATATAGTCCTGGGGACCATTCAGGCTTGTTTGCATGTATATATATATATATATATATATATATATATATATATATATATATATATATATATATATATATATATATATATATATATATATATATATATATATATATATATATATATATATATATATATAGACATATGTCGTACCTAGTAGCCAGAACGCACTTCTCAGCCTATTATGCAAGGCCCTATTTGCCTAATAAGCCAAGTTTTCCTGAATTAATATATTTTCTCTAATTTTTTTCTTATGAAATGATAAAGCTACCCATTTCATTATGTTTGAGGTCAATTTTTTTTTATTGGAGTTAAAATTAACGTAGATATATAACCGAACCTAACCAACCCTACCTAACCTAACCTAACCTATCTTTATAGGTTAGGTTAGGTTAGGTAGCCTAAAAAGTTAGGTTAGGTTAGGTTAGGTAGGTTAGGTAGTCGAAAAACAATTTTTTCATGAAAACTTAGCTTATTAGGCAAATCGGGCCTTGCATAGTAGGCTGAGAAGTGCGTTCTGGCTACTAGGTACGACACATATATATATATATATATATATATATATATATATATATATGTCGTACCTAGTAGCCAGAACGCACTTCTCAGCCTACTATGCAAGGCCGAATTTGCCTAATAAGCCAAGTTTTCCTGAATTAATATATTTTCTCTAATTTTTTTCTTATGAAATAATAAAGCTACCCATTTCATTATGTATGAGGTCAATTTTTTTTATTGGAGTTAAAATTAACGCAGATATATGACCAAACGTAACCAACCCTACCTAACCTAACCTAACCTATCTTTAAAGGTTAGGTTCGGTTAGGTAGCCGAAAAAGGTAGGTTAGGTTAGGTTAGGTAGGTTAGGTAGACGAAAAACAATTAATTCATGAAAACTTGGCTTATTAGGCAAATTCGGCCTTGCATAGTAGGCTGAGAAGTGCGTTCTGGCTACTAGGTACGACATATATATATATATATATATATATATATATATATATATATATATATATATATATATATATATATATATATATATATATATGTCGTACCTAATAGCCAGAACGCACTTCTCAGCCTACTATTCAAGGCCCGATTTTCCTAATAAGCCAAGTTTTCATGAATTATTGTTTTTTCGTCTACCTAACCTACCTAACCTAACCTAACCTAGCTTTTTTTGGCTACCTAACCTAACCTTACCTATAAATATAGGTTAGGTTAGGTTAGGTAGGGTTGGTTAGGTTCGGTCATATATCTACGTTAATTTTAACTCCAATAAAAAAAAATTGACCTCATAAATAGAGAAAAGGGTTGCTTTATCATTTCATAAGAAAAAAATTATAGTAAATATATTAATTCAGGAAAACTTGGCTTATTAGGCAAATCGGGCCTTGAATAGTAGGCTGAGAAGTGAGTTCTGGCTACTAGGTACGACATATATATATATATATATATATATATATATATATATATATATATATATATATATATATATATATATATGTCGTACCTAGTAGCCAGAACGCACTTCTCAGCCTACTATGCAAGGCCCTATTTGCCTATTAAGCCAAGTTTTCCTGAATTAATATATTTTCTCTATTTTTTTTCTTATGAAATGATAAAGCTACCCATTTCATTATGTATGAGGTCAATTTTATTTTATTGGAGTTAAAATTAACGTAGATATATCACCGAACCTAACCAACCCTACCTAACCTAACCTAACCTATCTTTATAGGTTAGGTTAGGTTAGGTAGCCGAAAAAGTTAGGTTAAGTAAGGTTAGGTAGTCGAAAAACAATTACTTCATGAAAACCTGGCTTATTAGGCAAATCGAGCCTTTCATAGTAGGCTGAGAAGTGCGTTCTGGCTATATATATATATATATATATATATATATATATATATATATATATATGGTATTTTAACCATATTGTGTGTGCTCGGCTTAGCGACTGTAATCATATGGAATCAGGAATTTTTCCCTGTCAATTTATCGATTCCTGTTATTATTTTGTACGTAGTGATCATATCACCTCTTTTTCTTCTATCTTTTTGTTTTAGCACTTTTAATGCCTCTAACCTCTCCTCGTAGCTCTTGTCCATCAGTTCTGGGAGCCACCTAGTAGCACACTATTACACATGTTCTAAAGTTGTATATATATATATATATATATATATATATATATATATATATATATATATATATATATATATATATATATATATATATATATATATATATATATATATATATATATATATATATATGTCGTACCTAGTAGCCAGAACGCACTTCTCAGCCTACTATGCAAGGCCCGATTTGCCTAATAAGCCAAGTTTTCATGAGTTAATATTTTTTCGACTACCTAACCTACCTAACCTAACCTAACCCAACTTTTTCGGCTACCTAACCTAACCTAACCTATAGAGATAGGTTAGGTTAGGTTAGGTAGGGTTGGTTAGGTTCGGTCATATATCTACGTTAATTTTAACTCCAATTAAAAAAATTGACCTCATACATAATGAAATGGGTAGCTTTATCATTTCATCAGAAAAAATTAGAGAAAATATATTAATACAGGAAAACTTGGCTTATTAGGCAAATCGGGCCTTGCATAGTAGGCTGAGAAGTGCGTTCTGGCTACTAGGTACGACATATATATATATATATATATATATATATATATATATATATATATATATATATATATATATATATATATATATATATATGACATATATATATATATGACATATATATATATATATGTCGTACCTAGTAGCCAGAACGCACTTCTCAGCCTACTATGCAAGGCCCGATTTGCCTAATAAGCCAAGTTTTCATGAATTTATTGTTTTTCGACTACCTAACCTACCTAACCTAACCTAACCTAACTTTTTCGGCTACCTAACCTAACCTAACCTATAAAGATAGGTTAGGTTAGGTTAGGTAGGGTTGGTTAGGTTCGGTCATATATCTACATTAATTTTAACTCCAACAAAAAAAAAATTGACCTCATACATAATGAAATGGGTAGCTTTATCATTTCATAAGAAAAAAATTAGAGAAAATATATTAATTCAGGAAAACTTGGCTTATTAGGCAAATCGGGCCTTGCATAGTAGTCTGAGAAGTGCGTTCTGGCTACTAGGTACGACATATATATATATATATATATATATATATGTTGTACCTAGTAGTCAGAATGCAGTACTTGGTCTACTACGCAATGCCCGATTTGCCTAATACGCCAAGTTTTCCTGAATTTATATATTTTTCAATTTTTTTTCTTATGAAATGATAAAACTATCCACTTCATAATGTATGAGTTAATTTTTTTAAATTTAAGTTTAAACTAACGTTTTAACTTTAACGTTTCTCCTATTTCTTCCGTTTGCCTGCTTTAAGAGTCATATCAGTTTCTCTACTGATTTTCTGAGGTACAGGGAGACTTTTGGTATATTCGGCGACCAGATCGTCGCCAGATAAGGGAGAAATTTACATTATAAGTTTGTAGGGAAGGGGAAAGTGGCGCCCTGACGCAAATGAAATGGTACCCCCCTCCCTGCAGATCTGCCATTTTGTAGAGGATGCTAGCCGAGTGTGGATTGGGTGACTTAGGTCACGGGCGACCAATCAGAGCCCGCCGTGACGTTACCGAGTTCCCCGGGCAGCGCCAACTTCAGAGTTGGTCTAACTGCGAGAGAGAGAGGACGATTCTCAGTCAGCTCTCGAGGATTTGAGGCTCTACAAGCCTTACTCAGTGGATTAAACTAGCCATCGCAGCCCACTATTGTTATTGAAGACCCTGTGCTTCCGGGAAGCAAGAAGAAACCAAGTTCATTGAGCAGAGAAGTGCCAAAACTTGAAGAATCTGTCGGCGACGACGCTGGAGGGGTCTGGAAGGTGTGGCGGGCAGGCCTAGCTGTGACCAGGTCACGTTCACTGAGGATTTTGGAGGGACGACACCGTTCCTAGGGCAAGGAGCAACACCATGTGGAAGGGACGAGTGTGTGCATACAGTGATTAGCTCAGTGCCCACTGGTGAACCAGGATTGGGATATCTGAATCTCTGGGAGTGGTTCGGCGACGACGCGAAGGCTTCACGAACGTTCCTGGATCGTCAAGGACCGACTCAGGAAGCGTGGGAACCCCACACCATCGAGGGACAGGCGTCGTGAGTCAGGAATGTAAAGGTAGATCAATTTCCCTCCCATTACCCCTTGTTTGAGTAGGCTAGATAGGCCACGATATTTACTTATGTATGTTGCAGTGTAACATTGATACATTAGTAGTAGGATAGGCTACAGGGCAGCTTGTGTCCAGGACTGTTGAAGAGGACAGCGAGTGTGGACGACGAGGCAGTTGAAGAGGAGGTAGCCGACGTTGACGAAGAGACCCCTTCGTCAACGATCCTGGCGAGAAACGATGGGCAGTTTCTTTCACCCTAGCAGTAAATAGGTACCTGGGTGTTAGTCAGCTGTCACGGGCTGCTTCCTGGGGGTGGAGGCCTGGTCGAGGACCGGGCCGCGGGGACACTAAAGCCCCGAAATCATCTCAAGATAACCTCAAGATAACCATACTGCCTGGAGCAACGCAACTGGTATGTACAGGACGCCTTAATAAACTTGACCATCACGACCGGACATAAGGAAGTGATAGCCGAAGCTATTTGAACCACTTCCCCGCTGGCACTCAGATGGTAATCTTGGGCATAGCATTTTATCAAATCACCTCATTCTTTGGAGTTTTCAGTTGCATTTTGGAGTTACAGTTGCATGATTCTTCCTTGATAGAATCTTCTCCTTGGTGCTCTCGTTTGCAAACACTATCTTTATCACTCGGTCTCGGTCTTTGTTGTACCATCCTAGCCTGAATACCTTCTCAATGCTATGCTCAGCAACTTCCGTGTCTAGTGCCTTCAGTACTTCATTCACTGCCGCTTTGTCCTTATCATTCCACTCTTTCCTACTGGCGCCTTCCTGCTCTTTAATACCCACAGCAACCACTGATCTGTTCCTTTCCAACAGTTGGCTAGTGGAGCGTGCCGCCTCCTGTGAGGTGGCTGCTTTCATGGCCACCTCCACCACTACAGACATTACTTCAGAGTTATTTTTTTTAGCATTTCTGCAAATGTTGCTTTCATTGTGGCATTCTCTTCAAAAAAAATATTACCACCTTCTCCCTGTATGATTTTCTGAGTCTCAGCCTCGATACCGTTCTCTTTAAGGGCTCTAGTCTCCTCCTTTGCTGCTGTCAGCTCTCTTTTCAGGTTGCTTATTTCGTTCTTCATTTCCTGCATCATTTCTTTCATCTCACCCTACATTTCTTACAGGGTGAAGTACCACAACATCACTTAATCTTTCCATTTATATTGTTCGACGTTTCGTCAACAATGTGACATTTTCAGTGACCTGTGTCACTGTTGAACTGACACAAGTATAATGAGCTTACAAGGATGTTGTTATGTCAATAGGCCGTTCTCCCTCTTCGCCCTTACTTGTTGTTGTTGTTCTAGATTCAGCAACTCGGAACAAAAAGTTCCAAGTAGCACGGGCTATGGAGAGCCTGTAGTTACACTTTCCCTATGGATGAATGGAGGACCATCGAACAATTATATGCTTGAAGTCAAATTGAACTGGATGTTGATTTCTGGTGTCACCTCCCGAATGAACACAGCCTCAAGTATACGAAACCTCGTACGATCGTCGGTGCGTGTGATTACTGTCGTATCTTTCACTATGTCTTGGCGATTCAGGATGGTGTTGTGATATTGAGAATGATGTTACTTAATACCTCCCTCTGCCAATGTAGTGTAAGACGTCTACTCAGTGGTATGTCCAAAGCAGCATATATTTCGAAGCCCACAGTCTCCAGAGCTGCATTTGTATTGATGCACTGCATTTGTATGCCTCCATTTGTCAGAGAAGGTAGAGATGTTATTTCACAAAATGAGGGAAGATGTACGAGGGTTGTTATAATGGAAATGGCAGGACTACGATTTGAGGCCTGGAGGACAGCTAGAAGACGGAATCAGGCAACACTCACCTCACTGTGACTTCACTCACTGACTTCACTGTTTTTTAAGTACCATTCCCCTGTGCTTTGGGAGAGCAGATCATGTTGACCGTTTCTGTCAACCATTGCCGCCCCACAAATACAACTATATTCGATGTGGATTGGGGGCACAGCAGTTCAGAGGGCCTACGGTGTGAGATGCTTGCCGGGTGCTGTCACTTAGGTTGCTAATAAAAAGTCACCTTAATGGGAAGCTGATCCGGCTCTATAGAAAGCAGTGCCAAGTGGTGGTGTTGCAGCTTCTAGCCATGTTGCAGCCGCTCGGTCTACAATGAGGACATCCCAGCTGGATTGCTTGTATGCTTTAGATGGTGGTGGTTGGATATATATAATTTTGCTTCAAATCAATATATAGGTATTTACCTGTCTTTTTACAATTCTTCAAATTTAGTGCAGGATTATTTGTAAATAATATTTATTACGAGCTTTGAGGAGGTGATGCGGGAACAATACAACAATATATGAGATACTCCATTACTTAACCTATAGAAAATCGGACATAATTTTCTGAATTCTTTATGTGTCATTTGAATTAGGCTAATCTAATAAAAAGTGTTTACAGACTGTCGATGTACTTGTTAATAAAATCTAAGCAGCTTCCCAATGTTGTAATTTCCTTAGCTAAACGAATGTTTTGATTCAGTTACTAAGCCCACTGTATGTCTATGTAACCTTTCTCATAATGCTTAATACATCAATTAAATCATCTAAAATAAAGAGTTTGTACAGATTAGCTTTAGCTTTGCAACAGTGCAACGCAATTAAACAATTTGCGTATATGTGGTATACATTTGTTTCGTCCCATGGTGCATTTTATGTGTGAATACACCTTGAAACCTTTAGCTGTACTAATAGACATCATGTCGTTGTACCTTCATCTTGGCGTACTGTGAGAACCCCAGACTGATGGAGAGGGTGTAGCCCTTCTGTATGAGCTCCGTGATGGTCTCCGGTGGCCTGACGACCCTAGGGATGGAGAGGAAGGCGGTGAGGTTGCCTTGGTACACTGCCACCAGCACCATCACCACCAGCCAGGTCGACACCAACACCACCCTGCCACCACTGCTCCTCGGCTGCTCTCCTGACGCTGAGAAACTGTGGTTAATACACTCTTAAGCTCTAAGTTGTCAGCCATTCTGTATTAAATATTAAATGTATGTATATTGGTTAGAATTGTAAAAATACCTATATCACCTTCTGTAGTTAAATGCTCAGTGACTCACTATACTCTATGATGTCTAACAGATCCCTAACCCTATCCATGGAAGACAGAAAAAAGTGTATATATTTGTTAACATTTTAATGTTACAAATGAATGACCACGTCTGTGGTAGAAACAACTGTTACTGTATGTAGATACAAGGCTATTTTATATTTTTTTTTATTAAATTCTTGGTTGTGGCGACTAATAATCTAAGTAAGTTGGAACTGATATTCCTAAACAATCGTCGTAATATGTTTTGTTTATACAATTTATTACAAAAACTGACCCTCACACAAACAATAGAGGCTACACTTTTCCAGGTAACTGTTTACCGCATCAGCGTATTCCGAATTAAGTATTTTTTTTTTATAAAACTGTGACTACCCTTTCTCCGGCGTCTATACCATAGGTATGGCAGTCCATAACACAAAAAATAAACTATAAAAAATATTGCACAATAAATAATCCATAAAAACAGCAACCAAAATTGTAATTTATACATTAAAACTTACAATGCAATGCAGTCAAACACAAATATGTTTCCAAAATAGACACTCAGACGATTGTGCTATCACCTTAGGACGACATGATAATAAGATAGAGATTACCCATATAAACGGCAGCCTTGAGGGTGGTGGTGACTGGGGCGAGGCTTGGTCGTGGGGTCTGGTCCGCCTCCCGCCAGGTCGCCATCAACATGGTCGACATCAACGCCAGGAACCCACCAATCACACACCATGTCTGCCACAACACAAATGACGTTTTTTTTTTATAAATGCAAATCATTGTACTTATAAACGACAATCTGGTTAACCTTCTATAAATATATAGACGCTTACATGCAACTCTATGGACAATTATATCCTTAATATTCTAATAGTAGTAATAAACCTCCTACCCTCCTCCTCCCTCACCCTGACGTCAACCCGTCCTCTGGTCTAATACGTTGCATTCTTTGTGGAATCAACTAATCCATTAAAAATGCAACCTATTAGTGAAAATAAATCACCCTATTATTAGGCCATATGCAATAAAATTATATATATATATATATATATATATATATATATATATATATATATATATATATATATATATATATATAAATATATATATATATATATATATATATATATAAATATATATATATATATATATATATATATATATATATATATATATATATATATATATATATATATATATATATATATATATATATATATATATATGCGGAAAATCCACAGAGAAATATGAAATGAGGTGAACGTTTCGGCTTGTTAAAGCCATTGTCAACACCAGACTGACTAAGGAGAAGGGAAGGGGGAGAATATATAGGCTGACACCTGACCAACCCATCCCTAGGGAAAGAATTAACCAAAAACAGGTATAACTTAGCTTAGAATGGTCAAAGAGGATAAAGCGGTCAGAGAATAAGGATGAAAGATTAAAGAAAAGCCTCATGAACACACAATATATGAATATGCAATTATAATGAGACATTGTAAGCCTCTCTATCAGAGTTGTTTCTTAAACTGTTGTGCAATATTATAACTTAAAAATGGATCAAGTTTGTACATACCAGTACTAACATTAAGAAGATTTGGACACTGACTGATTAGAGCAGACTCAATCAAATTCCGTTCCACGAAATCCCCACAATTGGTAATGCTTTTTGCCCCATTCCAGTTAATATTGTGATCGCATAAACTCGTATGTAGATACAATGCATTAGACGTTTGGGCAGTTCTAATACTATAAGCATGTTGTGACAACCGCAATTGTAAGGACTTTCCTGTTTGTCCAAGGTACACAGAATCACAATCATTGCAGGGAATCGAATACACACAACCTGCTGTGTCAGGGGAGTTTTTTATTAAATTGGATTTGATCGTACTATTAGTGAACACCAAATTTATATTAAGTTTCTTAAAAATCAGAGACAATTTTTCAAGTCCACTCGCATAAGGTACCACCAATGAGTTAATAATTTTTGGTTTCGCCTTAGGGACGTAATTATAAAACGTACGCTTGGCTTGTACAAACGAGAAATCCAAAAACCTCTTAGGATATTGTAAACTCTTCCCAATTTCATATATTTTAACAATCACTTCATCAAAAAACTCAGGGCTGCAAACCCTCAAAGCTCGTAGAAACATTCCTGAAAATACTGCCTGTTTAACTTTACTATGATGATTCGAATAAAAATGAACATACGACCCCACGTTGGTAGGTTTCCTATACACATTAAATTTGAACTTTCTAGTGACTCTATGAATCATAATGTCCAAAAACGGAAGAGTACCATTCTCCTCAGTCTCACAAGTGAATTTTATTGAAGGTACCAAAGAATTGAGTTTATTAAGAAAAACTATCTGGTCTTTGTTGCACGGCCATAAGCACAAAATATCATCAACATACCTAAACCAAACTACATTAGCCGGGATAATCCTGGATAAGATTTTTGTTTCAAAGAATTCCATATACAAATTGCTTAAAACTGGGGACAGGGGATTGCCCATCGCCATACCAAATGTTTGTTTGAAAAATTTTCCATTAAAACTAAAATAATTGTCTTTTATACACAATTTAATAAGTTCCAATACTTTATTGGTCTGCAAACTCAAATTATATTTAGGCAGTTCCTCACGTAGAAATTATAACAGATCATCAACAGGAACTTTAGTGAATAAAGAGGTCACATCGAAACTTATAAGTTTAAAATCAAAATTTAAATTCAGTGTGGATAGCTTATTAACTAAGTCCACATTGTTTGTCAAGTGTGAGTTGGAAATAGTACCAACTATAAGGGACAAAACTTTGACTAACCACTAAGAGAGTTTATAAGCCGCCGAACCAATTGAACTAATAATCGGCCTTGCCGGATTATATGGCTTATGAGTCTTTATAAGACCATACATGTAAGGAAGAGAGGGGGATCGACTTGTTAGCCTAGATATCAACTCTTTATCGCCTTTACACACAGTTTTAAGAGTTTTGTTAAAATGTGCAATCACTTTTTCAGTAGGATCTCTGTTAACCAATAGATAAGTATCAATGTCTTCGAAGAGTAACTCCAGTTTTCGGACAGTCATCTTTATTCATAATAACTACTGCATTTGACTTATCAGCCTTGGTAATATGTAATGAACAATCTTTTTTGAGATTTTTAAACGCATGAACAAATCGACTTGGACAATTAGGAACAGAATTGTTAAGTAAAACGCCATACATCATACCTTTGCACACATTAATATCTTCAACTGAGACATTGCTATACTTTTCAAGATTGCTGAAACCTTTTGCAATATCTACATAATTGACTGTTCCGTTAGATGTGGCAAAGCTCAGGCCATATCCTAATGCAGTAATCTTGTCATTATCAAGCTGTCTATGCGAGAGGTTTATAACAAAATCCCGGTTGGTGTGTTTATTCCAGTCACTTTGTTGAATAAGTTTCTTTAATTTGAAATCAAGTTTAGTACTCACCATTCTGCAGGCAGACCTCAAAGTTGTGTAACAGTAATCCATCATACAACGGTTCCACTCAGGCGGAATGGCTTGGAGAAAAGCGTACTTACAGTTATTCACAACTTTAAAACATTCACGAACTTCAAATTTAAGTAAATCGATGTTTTTCATAAGCACTATGCGGGGTATCTCATCAAACGGCTGATCTGACAATTTAAGAACGCTGTTGGGTAATAATGAACGGGGAAGCACTTGTTCACTGAGGCATTTTCGAAGAAAACGAAGACAAATAAGTGTAATACACTCTTATTATACAAATAAGTGTAATACACTCTATAGTAAATCACTTCTTTTCTTCACCTTAAAAGTACGAAAATGAGTTTTGGAGAACTCCTATTTCAATTAAGCCCTGATGCTAAGAAAATAGTTAGAGGGATAGAAGCCCTAAACTAGAAAATAATAAATACAGAATATGCGGTCATATTCAATGAAATATATATATATATATATATATATATATATATATATATATATATATATATATATATATATATATATATATATATATATATATATATATATGTCGTACCTATTAGCCAGAACTCACTTCTCTGCCTACTATGCAAGACTCGATTTGCCTAATAAGCCAAGTTTTCATGAATTAATTGTTTTTCGACTACCTAACCTACCTAACCTAATCTAACCTAACTTTTCGGCTACCTAACCTAACCTAACCTATAAAGATAGGTTAGGTTAGGTTAGGTAGGGTTGGTTAGGTTCGGTCATATATCTACGTTAATTTTAACTCCAATAAAAAGAAATTGACCTCATACATAATGAAATGGTTAGATTTATCATTTCATAAGAAAAAAATTAGAGAAAATATATTAATTCAGGAAAGCTTGGCTTATTAGGCAAATCGGGCCTTGCATAGTAGGCTGAGAAGTGAGTTCTGGCTAATAGGTACGACATATATATATATATATATATATATATATATATATATATATGTCGTACCTAGTAGCCAGAACGCACTTCTCGGCCTACTATGCAAGGCCCGATTTGCCTAATAAGCCAAGTTTACATGAATTAATTGTTTTTCGACTACCTAACCTAACCTAACCTAACTTTTTTTGCTACCTAACCTAACCTAACCTATCAAGATAGGTTAGGTTAGGTTAGGTAGGGTTGGTTAGGTATATATTAGATATATATTAGTTATATAGTTATATAGTTATATAGTTATATAGTTATATAGTTAGGTATATATTAGTTAGATATATGACTGTAAGTCATATATCTACGTTAATTTTAACCACAATAAAAAAAATTGACCTCATACATAATGAAATGGGTAGCTTTATCATTTCATAAGAAAAAAATTAGAGAAAATATATTAATTCAGGAAAACTTGGCTTATTAGGCAAATCGAGCCTTGCATAGTAGGCTGAGAAGTGCGTTCTGGCTACTAGGTACGACATATATATATATATATATATATATATATATATATATATATATATATATATATATATATATATATATATATATATATATATGTCGTACCTAGTAGCCAGAACTCACTTTTCAGCCTACTATTCAAGGCCAGATTTGCCTAATAAGCCAAGTTTTCCCGAATTAATATATTTTCTCTATTTTTTTTCTTATGAAATGATAAAGCTACCCATTTCATTATGTATGAGGTCAATTTTTTTATTGGAGTTAAAATTAACGTAGATATATGACCGAACCTAACCAACCCTACCTAACCTAACCTAACCTATCTTTATAAGTTAGGTTAGGTTAGGTAGCCGAAAAAGTTAGGTTAGGTTAGGTTAGGTAGGTTAGGTAGTCGAAAAAACATTAAATCAGGAAAACTTGGCTTATTAGGCAAATCGGGCCTTGCATAGTAGGCTGAGAAGTGCGTTCTGGCTACTAGGTACGACATATATATATATATATATATATATATATATATATATATATATATATATATATATATATATATATATATATATATATATATGTATATATATATATATATATATATACATATATATATATATATATATATATATATATAACTGAAAACTCACACCCCAGAAGTGACTCGAACCCATACTCCCAGAAGCAACGCATCTGGTATGTACAAGACGCCTTAATCCACTTGACCATCACGACCGGACATAATGAGGTGATAGCCGAGGCTATTTGAACCACCCCACCGCCGGCCCAATTCTGGGGTGTGAGTTTTCAGTTGCATATGTCCTGGGGACCATTCAGGCTTGTTCGCATTTGTGTTCCTCACGTGTTGCCCCAAAGAATGAGGTGATTTGGTAAAATGCTATGCCCAAGATAACTATCCGAGTGCCGGCGGTGGGGTGGTTCAAATAGCCTCGGCTATCACCTCATTATGTCCGGTCGTGATGGTCAAGTGGATTAAGGCGTCTTGTACATACCAGATGCATTGCTTCTGGGAGTATGGGTTCGAGTCACTTCTGGGGTGTGAGTTTTCAGTTGCATATGTCCTGGGGACCATTCAGGCTTGTTCGCATTTGTGTTCCTCACGTGTTGCCCCAAAGAATGAGGTGATTTGGTAAAATGCTATGCCCAAGATAACTATCCGAGTGCCGGCGGTGGGGTGGTTCAAATAGCCTCGGCTATCACCTCATTATGTCCGGTCGTGATGGTCAAGTGGATTAAGGCGTCTTGTACATACCAGATGCGTTGCTTCTGGGAGTATGGGTTCGAGTCACTTCTGGGGTGTGAGTTTTCAGTTGCATATGTCCTGGGGACCATTCAGGCTTGTTCGCATTTGTGTTCCTCACGTGTTGCCCCAAAGAATGAGGTGATTTGGTAAAATGCTATGCCCAAGATAACTATCCGAGTGCCGGCGGTGGGGTGGTTCAAATAGCCTCGGCTATCACCTCATTATGTCCGGTCGTGATGGTCAAGTGGATTAAGGCGTCTTGTACATACCAGATGCGTTGCTTCTGGGAGTATGGGTTCGAGTCACTTCTGGGGTGTGAGTTTTCAGTTGCATATGTCCTGGGGACCATTCAGGCTTGTTCGCATTTGTGTTCCTCACGTGTTGCCCCAAAGAATGAGGTGATTTGGTAAAATGCTATGCCCAAGATAACTATCCGAGTGCCGGCGGTGGGGTGGTTCAAATAGCCTCGGCTATCACCTCATTATGTCCGGTCGTGATGGTCAAGTGGATTAAGGCGTCTTGTACATACCAGATGCGTTGCTTCTGGGAGTATGGGTTCGAGTCACTTCTGGGGTGTGAGTTTTCAGTTGCATATGTCCTGGGGACCATTCAGGCTTGTTCGCATTTGTGTTCCTCACGTGTTGCCCCAAAGAATGAGGTGATTTGGTAAAATGCTATGCCCAAGATAACTATCCGAGTGCCGGCGGTGGGGTGGTTCAAATAGCCTCGGCTATCACCTCATTATGTCCGGTCGTGATGGTCAAGTGGATTAAGGCGTCTTGTACATACCAGATGCGTTGCTTCTGGGAGTATGGGTTCGAGTCACTTCTGGGGTGTGAGTTTTCAGTTGCATATGTCCTGGGGACCATTCAGGCTTGTTTGCATTTGTGTTCCTCACGTGTTGCCCCAAAGAATGAGGTGATTTGGTAAAATGCTATGCCCAAGATAACTATCCGAGTGCCGGCGGTGGGGTGGTTCAAATAGCCTCGGCTATCACCTCATTATGTCCGGTCGTGATGGTCAAGTGGATTAAGGCGTCTTGTACATACCAGATGCGTTGCTTCTGGGAGTATGGGTTCGAGTCACTTCTGGGGTGTGAGTTTTCAGTTGCATATGTCCTGGGGACCATTCAGGCTTGTTCGCATTTGTGTTCCTCACGTGTTGCCCCAAAGAATGAGGTGATTTGGTAAAATGCTATGCCCAAGATAACTATCCGAGTGCCGGCGGTGGGGTGGTTCAAATAGCCTCGGCTATCACCTCATTATGTCCGGTCGTGATGGTCAAGTGGATTAAGGCGTCTTGTACATACCAGATGCGTTGCTTCTGGGAGTATGGGTTCGAGTCACTTCTGGGGTGTGAGTTTTCAGTTGCATATGTCCTGGGGACCATTCAGGCTTGTTCGCATTTGTGTTCCTCACGTGTTGCCCCAAAGAATGAGGTGATTTGGTAAAATGCTATGCCCAAGATAACTATCCGAGTGCCGGCGGTGGGGTGGTTCAAATAGCCTCGGCTATCACCTCATTATGTCCGGTCGTGATGGTCAAGTGGATTAAGGCGTCTTGTACATACCAGATGCGTTGCTTCTGGGAGTATGGGTTCGAGTCACTTCTGGGGTGTGAGTTTTCAGTTGCATATGTCCTGGGGACCATTCAGGCTTGTTCGCATTTGTGTTCCTCACGTGTTGCCCCAAAGAATGAGGTGATTTGGTAAAATGCTATGCCCAAGATAACTATCCGAGTGCCGGCGGTGGGGTGGTTCAAATAGCCTCGGCTATCACCTCATTATGTCCGGTCGTGATGGTCAAGTGGATTAAGGCGTCTTGTACATACCAGATGCGTTGCTTCTGGGAGTATGGGTTCGAGTCACTTCTGGGGTGTGAGTTTTCAGTTGCATATGTCCTGGGGACCATTCAGGCTTGTTCGCATTTGTGTTCCTCACGTGTTGCCCCAAAGAATGAGGTGATTTGGTAAAATGCTATGCCCAAGATAACTATCCGAGTGCCGGCGGTGGGGTGGTTCAAATAGCCTCGGCTATCACCTCATTATGTCCGGTCGTGATGGTCAAGTGGATTAAGGCGTCTTGTACATACCAGATGCGTTGCTTCTGGGAGTATGGGTTCGAGTCACTTCTGGGGTGTGAGTTTTCAGTTGCATATGTCCTGGGGACCATTCAGGCTTGTTCGCATTTGTGTTCCTCACGTGTTGCCCCAAAGAATGAGGTGATTTGGTAAAATGCTATGCCCAAGATAACTATCCGAGTGCCGGCGGTGGGGTGGTTCAAATAGCCTCGGCTATCACCTCATTATGTCCGGTCGTGATGGTCAAGTGGATTAAGGCGTCTTGTACATACCAGATGCGTTGCTTCTGGGAGTATGGGTTCGAGTCACTTCTGGGGTGTGAGTTTTCAGTTGCATATGTCCTGGGGACCATTCAGGCTTGTTCGCATTTGTGTTCCTCACGTGTTGCCCCAAAGAATGAGGTGATTTGGTAAAATGCTATGCCCAAGATAACTATCCGAGTGCCGGCGGTGGGGTGGTTCAAATAGCCTCGGCTATCACCTCATTATGTCCGGTCGTGATGGTCAAGTGGATTAAGGCGTCTTGTACATACCAGATGCGTTGCTTCTGGGAGTATGGGTTCGAGTCACTTCTGGGGTGTGAGTTTTCAGTTGCATATGTCCTGGGGACCATTCAGGCTTGTTCGCATTTGTGTTCCTCACGTGTTGCCCCAAAGAATGAGGTGATTTGGTAAAATGCTATGCCCAAGATAACTATCCGAGTGCCGGCGGTGGGGTGGTTCAAATAGCCTCGGCTATCACCTCATTATGTCCGGTCGTGATGGTCAAGTGGATTAAGGCGTCTTGTACATACCAGATGCGTTGCTTCTGGGAGTATGGGTTCGAGTCACTTCTGGGGTGTGAGTTTTCAGTTGCATATGTCCTGGGGACCATTCAGGCTTGTTCGCATTTGTGTTCCTCACGTGTTGCCCCAAAGAATGAGGTGATTTGGTAAAATGCTATGCCCAAGATAACTATCCGAGTGCCGGCGGTGGGGTGGTTCAAATAGCCTCGGCTATCACCTCATTATGTCCGGTCGTGATGGTCAAGTGGATTAAGGCGTCTTGTACATACCAGATGCGTTGCTTCTGGGAGTATGGGTTCGAGTCACTTCTGGGGTGTGAGTTTTCAGTTGCATATGTCCTGGGGACCATTCAGGCTTGTTCGCATTTGTGTTCCTCACGTGTTGCCCCAAAGAATGAGGTGATTTGGTAAAATGCTATGCCCAAGATAACTATCCGAGTGCCGGCGGTGGGGTGGTTCAAATAGCCTCGGCTATCACCTCATTATGTCCGGTCGTGATGGTCAAGTGGATTAAGGCGTCTTGTACATACCAGATGCGTTGCTTCTGGGAGTATGGGTTCGAGTCACTTCTGGGGTGTGAGTTTTCAGTTGCATATGTCCTGGGGACCATTCAGGCTTGTTCGCATTTGTGTTCCTCACGTGTTGCCCCAAAGAATGAGGTGATTTGGTAAAATGCTATGCCCAAGATAACTATCCGAGTGCCGGCGGTGGGGTGGTTCAAATAGCCTCGGCTATCACCTCATTATGTCCGGTCGTGATGGTCAAGTGGATTAAGGCGTCTTGTACATACCAGATGCGTTGCTTCTGGGAGTATGGGTTCGAGTCACTTCTGGGGTGTGAGTTTTCAGTTGCATATGTCCTGGGGACCATTCAGGCTTGTTCGCATTTGTGTTCCTCACGTGTTGCCCCAAAGAATGAGGTGATTTGGTAAAATGCTATGCCCAAGATAACTATCCGAGTGCCGGCGGTGGGGTGGTTCAAATAGCCTCGGCTATCACCTCATTATGTCCGGTCGTGATGGTCAAGTGGATTAAGGCGTCTTGTACATACCAGATGCGTTGCTTCTGGGAGTATGGGTTCGAGTCACTTCTGGGGTGTGAGTTTTCAGTTGCATATGTCCTGGGGACCATTCAGGCTTGTTCGCATTTGTGTTCCTCACGTGTTGCCCCAAAGAATGAGGTGATTTGGTAAAATGCTATGCCCAAGATAACTATCCGAGTGCCGGCGGTGGGGTGGTTCAAATAGCCTCGGCTATCACCTCATTATGTCCGGTCGTGATGGTCAAGTGGATTAAGGCGTCTTGTACATACCAGATGCGTTGCTTCTGGGAGTATGGGTTCGAGTCACTTCTGGGGTGTGAGTTTTCAGTTGCATATGTCCTGGGGACCATTCAGGCTTGTTCGCATTTGTGTTCCTCACGTGTTGCCCCAAAGAATGAGGTGATTTGGTAAAATGCTATGCCCAAGATAACTATCCGAGTGCCGGCGGTGGGGTGGTTCAAATAGCCTCGGCTATCACCTCATTATGTCCGGTCGTGATGGTCAAGTGGATTAAGGCGTCTTGTACATACCAGATGCGTTGCTTCTGGGAGTATGGGTTCGAGTCACTTCTGGGGTGTGAGTTTTCAGTTGCATATGTCCTGGGGACCATTCAGGCTTGTTCGCATATATATATATATATATATATATATATATATATATATACATATATATATATATATATATATATATATATATATATATATATATATATATATATATATATATATATTTTTTTTTTTTTAGACAATAGGGAAGGGAGTACCACCTCTGGCTGGAAGAAGGGGGACCCATAGCCTCGGAGGAAACCACACATAACGCATTGGAGGGAATGTAGGTCCCTTCCAATACAGTTTCTGTGTGCTTTTCTCCTACCACCCCCTTCCCTTTTTTTTCTTTATTGTGTATTTAAAGGTATATATATATATATATATATATATATATATATATATATATATATATATATATATATATATATATATATATATATATATATATGTCGTACCTAATAACCAAATTATAATATATAACCAAATAACTAAATAAATAATAACCAAATAAATAAATAATCAAATAAATAAATTAACCAAATAAATAATAATATATAATATATAACCAAATAATATATAACCAAAAATTATAATAATAACCAAATAAATTTTTTTTTTCCTTTATTGTGTATTTAAAGGTATATATATATATATATATATATATATATATATATATATATATATATATATATATATATATATATATATATATATATATATATATATATGTCGTACCTAATAACCAGAACGCACTTCTCAGCTTACTATGCAAGGCCCGATTTGCCTAATAAGCCAAGTTTTCATGAATTAATGTTTTTTCGACTACCTAACCTACCTAATCTAACCTAGCTTTTTCGGCAACCTAACCCAACCTAACCTATAAAGATAGGTTAGGTTAGGTTAGGTAGGGTTGGTTAGTTTCGGTCATATATCTACGTTAATTTTAACTACAGTAAAACAAAATTGACCTCATACATAATGAAATGGGTAGCTTTATCATTTCATAAGAAAAAAAAAAGAGAAAATATATTATTTCAGGAAAACTTGGCTTTTTAGGCAAATCGGGCCTTGCATAGTAGGCTAAGAAGTGCGTTCTGGCTACTAGGTACGACATATATATATATATATATATATATATATATATATATATATATATATATATATATATATATATATATATATATATATATATATATATATATATATATACATATATATATATATATATATATATATATATATGTCGTACCTAGTAGCCAGAACGCACTTCTCAGCCTACTATGCAAGGCCCGATTTGCCTAATAAGCCATGTTTTCCTGAAATAATATATTTTCTCTATTTTTTTTCTTATGAAATGATAAAGCTACCCATTTCATTATGTATGAGGTCAATTTTTTTTATTGGAGTTAAAATTAACGTAGATATATGACAGAACCTAACCAACCCTACCTAACCTCACCTAACCTATCTCTATAGGTTAGGTTCGGTTTGGTAGCCGAAAGAGTTAGGTTAGGTTAGGTTAGGTAGGTTAGGTACTCGAAAAACAATTAATTCGTGAAAACTTGGCTTATTAGGCAAATCGAGCCTTGCATAGTAGGCTGAGAAGTGCGTTCTGGCTACTAGGTACGACATATATATATATATATATATATATATATATATATATATATATATGTCGTACCTAGTAGCCAGAACGCACTTCTCAGCCTACTATGCAAGGCCCGATTTGCCTAATAAGCCAAGTTTTCATGAATTAATTGTTTTTCGACTACCTAACCTACCTAACCTAACCTAACCTAACTTTTTCGGCTACCTAACCAAACCTAACCTATAAAGATAGGTTAGGTTAGGTTAGGTAGGGTTGGTTAGGTTCGGTCATATATCTACGTTAATTTTAACTCCAATAAAATAAAATTGACCTCATACATAATGAAATAGGTAGCTCTATCATTTCATAAGAAAAAAAATAGAAAAAATATATTAATTAAGGAAAACTTGGCTTATTAGGCAAATCGGGCCTTGAATAGTAGGCCAAAAAGTGAGTTCTGGCTACTAGGTACGACATATATATATATATATATATATATATATATATATATATATATATATATATATATATATATACATATATGTGTGTATATCACGAAAATAAACACGTGATTAAGAATGTGACAATGTCAGACCACGGAGGAAAAATGAAACAGGAAATTTCCTTAAGTACTTTCGTATATTAAATACATCTTCAGAAGGTCAATTCAGAAGGTCACCTTCAGAAGGTGACCTTCTGAAGATGTATTTAATATACGAAAGTACTTAAGGAAATTTCCTGTTTCATTTTTCCTCCGTGGTCTGACATTGTCATATACATATATATATATATATATATATATATATATATATATATATATATATATATATATATATATATATTATTAAATATGACCGAAAAAGTAAGATTAATAATTCTAACACGAATTTTCTCTATCTTTCTTACATTTCTTTTCACTGTTGATGGTAATACAAAGATCAATTCTCCAAAATTCATTATTATTTCTAGTCTGATGCGACACTTGAGCGTGTTTCGTAAAACTTATTACATTTTCAAAGACTTTAGTTTACAAACACACAACTGAAACTGAATAGAGCTTGCACATTTTCGAGTTTATATCTACATTTGGGTGAGGTGGATGAGGTGAAAACAAACTTTCAACAATGGGTATTGAATGGGTATTAAATTCAAACACAAGACAGAACACGAAACAATGGGTATTGAATGGAAGTAATTGTAGAAAGCCTATTGGTCCATATTTCTTGATGCTTTTATATTGGAGCGGAGTCTTGAAGTGGGTAGAATATGGTTGTGCATTAATTGGCTGTTGATTGCGGGTGTTGACTTCTTGATGCCTCGCAGACGTCAAGCCGTCTGCTATCGCTGTATCTATCGATGATTTCTGTGTTGTTTGCTAAGATTTCTCTGGTGATGGTTTGTTTGTGGAAAGAGATTATATGTTCCTTAATGGAGCCCTGATTCTTATGCATCGTTAAACGCCTGGAAAGAGATGTTGTTGCCTTGCCTATATACTGGCTTTTTTGAGGCTTACAGTCCCCAAGAGGGCATTTGAAGGCATAGACGACGTTGGTCTCTTTTAAAGCTTTCTGCTTTGTGTCTGGAGAGTTTCTCATGAGTAGGCTGGCCGTTTTTCTGGTTTTATAGTAAATCGTCAGTTGTTTCTTCTGATTTTTGTCTGTGGGGATAACGTTTCTATTAACAATATCTTTCAGGACCCTTTCCTCCGTTTTATGGGCTGTGGAAAAGAAGTTCCTGTGAAATAGTCTAATAGGGGGTATAGGTGTTGTGTTAGTTGTCTCTTCAGAGGTTGCATGGCATTTCACTTTCCTTCTTATGATGTCTTCCATGAAACCATTGGAGAAGCCGTTGTTGACTAGGACCTGTCTTACCCTAGAGAGTTCTTCATCGACTTGCTTCCATTCTGAGCTGTGGCTGAGGGCACGGTCGACATAAGCGTTAACAACACTCCTCTTGTACCTGTCCGGGCAGTCACTGTTGGCATTCAGGCACATTCCTATGTTTGTTTCCTTAGTGTAGACTGCAGTGTGGAAAACTCTGCTCCTTTCCATGACTGTTACATCTAGAAAGGGCAGCTTCCCATCCTTCTCCATCTCGTAAGTGAAACGCAACACAGAACTCTGCTCAAATGCCTCCTTCAGCTCCTGCAGATGTCTGACATCAGGTACCTGTGTAAAAATGTCGTCAACATACCTGCAGTATACGGCCGGTTTCAAGTTCATGTCGACTAAGACTTTTCGCTCGATGGTACCCATGTAGAAGTTTGCAAACAGGACACCTAAGGGAGAAACCATGGCGACCTCATCTACTTGCTTATACATGTGTCCATCCGGGCTCAAGAAGAGTGTTTCTTTAGTACAAGCTTGGAGTAGTTTCCTTAGACTGTTTTCTGGTATGTCAAGAGGAGTACAGACCGGATCACGGTACACTCTGTCGGCTATCATCCCGATTGTTTCATCCACAGGTACGTTGGTAAACAGAGATTCTACGTCCAACGAGGCTCTTATCCCTGTGGCCCGTGTTCCCCGCAGCAAGTCAACAAATTCCTTTGGAGACTTCAGGCTGAAGGCGCAAGGGACATAAGAAGTCAGCAAGCCGTTGAGTTGTTTCGCCAGTCTGTACGTGGGTGTGGGTATCTGGCTGATGATTGGCCGAAGTGGGTTTCCAGGCTGGTGTGTCTTGACATTTCCATACGCATATCCAGGTTTATATTCCCCAATAATCTTTGGCAGGTGGAGTCCAGATTTCTTGGCGTTCACAGTTTCTATCAATTTGTTGACCTTTGCTTTCAGTTCGGCTGTAGTGTCCTTCGTTACCCTTTGGAATTTAGTTTGGTCAGAGAGTATGATGTTCATTTTCGCCAGATATTCGTCTTTTTTAAGAATGACGTATATTAGCGACTTGTCGCCTCTCCTGACAACTATCTCCTTGTTCTCACGAAGGCTCTTAGCTGCCGCTTTGAGCTCGGGGGACAGTATGGTGCTTCTGTAGTTGCCTCGATTCTTTCCTCCTTCTGCAATAAGTTCTGCTTGTAAGGTATCTTTGGTGGTGATCTTCTTTTGTGCTTCGAGGTCGAATATGTCGTCCAACAGAATCTCCAACTCCACTTTCCGGGCCATCTCACTCGGTCTGGACATAACGTGACAGTTTATACCCAGATTTAGGAGAGTGACTTCGTCCTCAGTGAGGTTGATTCCTGCAAGGTTCAGGAAGCCATCTCTTGGTCGTGGAATTGCCATAGGTCCTCCATATAACGTTGATAGTTTCTTGATTATCCTTGTTTCAATGCTGAGGTGATGTCGGTCTGTGAGGATGTCGAGGTGTTGTTCAATGCGAGTACGGAGACTTTCGTCGATGTTGCTGTTTCTCCATTCTTTTGTAGCATGAAGTAGTTGCGCTTTGTTGTCTTTGATTTCATTTTCTGCCTTGTATATCTGATCACGAATCAGATCTTGGCGATATTTTATCGTGAAGGCTTGATTCCTTGCTGCTGGGTTGTGCGTTTTAATATTAGTATATTTTGGTAGCAGTCTTTCCTGTAGACATATATTATTAAATATGACCGAAAAAGTAAGATTAATAATTCTAACACGAATTTTCTCTATCTTTCTTACATTTCAATTCACTGTTGATGGTAATTCAAAGATCAATTCTCCAAAATTCATTTTTATTTCTAGTCTGACGCGACACTTGAGCGCGTTTCGTAAAACTTATTACATTTTCAAAGACTTTAGTTTACAAACACAACTGAAACTGAATAGAGCTTACACATTTTCGAGTTTATATCTACATTTGGGTGAGGTGGATGAGGTGAAAACAAACTTTCAACAATGGGTATTGAATGGGTATTAATTTCAAACACAAGACAGAACACGAAACAATGGGTATTGAATGGAAGTAATTGTAGAAAGCCTATTGGTCCATATTTCTTGATGCTTCTATATTGGAGCGGAGTCTTGAAGTGGGTAGAATATAGTTGTGCATTAATTGGCTGTTGATTGCTGGTGTTGACTTCTTGATGTGTAGTGCCTTGCAGACGTCAAGCCGTCTGCTATCGCTGTATCTCTCGATGATTTCTGTGTTGTTTGCTAAGATTTCTCTGGTGATGGTTTGTTACACGTTTGTCACAACACCTATGCCCCCTATTAGACTATTTTACAGGAACTTCTTTTCCACAGCCCATAATATATATATATATATATATATATATATATATATATATATATATATATATATATATATATATATATATATATATATATATATATATATATATATATATATTAGTTGATTTTATACCCGCACTGGGTCAGGTGATAATACAATAAAGGTGAAAACATGGGGGGATACATAAGGGATAAATGTGAGGTGAAACATAGAGGCTGCAGAAGGCTTATTGGCCCATACGAGGCATCTCCTATCTAAACACAAAGATTAATCCAGTGTAATTGGCCTATTATGTTGGACATTGTCTTGTCTGTTGGCATCGATATGTTCTTGTCTTGTCCTTACTCTCATGGTGGGTAGAGTAAATAGTTCCGTGATTTGGGTGTTCATGGTAGGTCGCTCTATTCTTATGTGAATTGCCTCAAGAAATTGTAATCCTCTTGCATCCTGGGTTTTGTCTATTATGCAGGTATTCTTGTTCAACATTTCTCTTGTTAGAGTAATGTCATGGGCTTGTCTCATGTGATTCCTAGGGGCACCAGATTGAAGATGGCATGTCAAACGCCTCGTCAGCTTGGTCGACGTCATACCTATGTACTTACATTGAAGGCTACATCCTTCGTGGGGGCAAGTGTACATGTATACAACGCTTGACTGCTGTAGAGGGTTCTCCGTCGGCTTCGGAGTACCCATTTCATTATGTATGAGGTCAATTTGTTTTTATTGGAGTTAAAATTAACGTAGATATATGAGCGAACCTAACCAACCCTACCTAACCTAACCTAACCTATCTCTATAGGTTAGGTTAGGTTAGGTAGCTGAAAAAGTTAGGTTAGGTAGGTTAGGTAGTCGAAAAACAATTAATTCATGAAAACTTGGCTTATTAGGCAAATTGGGCCTTGCATAGTAGGCTGAGAAGTGCGTTCTGGCTACTAGATATATATATATATATATATATATATATATATATATATATATATATATATATATATATATATATATATATATATATACATATATATATATGTATATATATGTATATGTATATATATATATATATATATATATATATATATATATATATATATATATATATATATATATATATATATATATATATATATATATATATATATATATATATATAACTGAAAACTCACACCCCAGAAGTGACTCGAACCCATACTCCCAGGAGCAACGCAACTGTTATGTACAAGACGCCTTAATCCACTTGACCATCACGACCGGACATAATGAGGTGATAGCCGAGGCTATTTGAACCACCCCACCGCCGGCACTCGGATAGTAATCTTGGGCATAGCATTTTACCAAATCACCTCATTCTTTGGGGCACACGTGAGGAACACAAATGCGAACAAGCCTGAATGGTCCCCAGGACAATATGCAACTGAAAACTCACACCCCAGAAGTGACTCGAACCACTCGAGTCCTCTCGAGTGGAGGTGATTTGGTAAAATGCTATGCCCAAGATTACTATCCGAGTGCCGGCGGTGGGGTGGTTCAAATAGCCTCGGCTATCACCTCATTATGTCCGGTCGTGATGGTCAAGTGGATTAAGGCGTCTTGTACATACCAGTTGCGTTGCTCCTGGGAGTATGGGTTCGAGTCACTTCTGGGGTGTGAGTTTTCAGTTGCATATTGTCCTGGGGACCATTCAGGCTTGTTCGCATATATATATATATATATATATATATATATATATATATATATATATATATATATATATACATATATATATATATATATATATATATATATATATATATATATATATACATTCTGTCCACATATGCTATTGCTGTAATATATACTTTTTTTTAACATGAGGATTGGTTGAGAAACCCCTGCTCAAAGCAGGCAACTTAAAGTAGTCTCTCACTTAAGGAATAATTCAGACCCTATTGGTATAACAGTGTCGAGGTAGTCTCACTGAGGACCCGCTTATCAAGGGATTGAGTATCATCGAGGTTACCATCCAGTTACTGGGCAGACCCAATGATGCCCGACCTAATAACTGACTGATGGTACGAGATGATTGGAGGTAAACTTAGTGATACGATAGAGTACAACTAATACAGCATCAGGAAACATGATCGTGAGCCATACTTACTTGCCACGTATATATTTGGAAGAGGAGGAACTGGTCGTCCTTGTGTGTGGGAACCTTGGTAATGAACCTGGTGTTGTGTATCCCGAACCACTCACTGAAGTCCAGCACCTCGGCCCGCTCCTCCAGCACTGACAGCGACGCTGACCCGAAGTCTGCTTCCTGAAGCACCATACACACTCTGTGTGTCGCAGTCTCACTTTACAGAATATTATGTGTGTTACATACAACCATTAAGTGCTATTATATGTGTTACAAAAATTACAAACTATTATTGTGTTACAATCAAAACATACTGTTATTGTGTGTTACATCCGTTACCCAATTTGATCGTTTGTTACATACAACCTTTATAGACTATTATTGTGTATTACACACAATAATTACAGACTATTGTTGAATGTTACACACAATCATTGCAGACTATTATTGTGTTACATCATTATAGACTATTATTATGTGTTACACACAATCATTGCAGGATATTATTGTGCGTTATATACAACAATTATAGAGTATTTGTGTTACATGCAATCAGTATAGACTATTATTGTGAGTTACACACAATCATTGCAGGATATTATTGTGTGTTATATACAACAATTATAGACTATTATTGTGTTACATGCAATCATTATAGACTATTATTATGAGTTACACACAATCATTGCCGACTATTACTATGTGTTACAATCAGTCATTGCAGGATATTTATTGTGTGTTGTACACAACCATTACAGACTGTTGTTGAGTTTTACATACAATAATTACAGACTTATTTTGTGTTACATTTTCCTTTGTTGTTGTAGTTGACTCTTGCGGTGCCCTCGTGGCTCTGGAGTCCTTTAATCCAGTCCATCCGGTGGTAGTCGAGATTCAACAATGGCTGTTTCTTATCTCCAGTAGATTTAAGGCAGTGGAGTTTTGTTGGGTTCCCAGCCATATTGGTGTTTCCTTAAATGAGCATGCGGACGCTGTCGTTAAGGAAGCTATCCGCACTTGTCCCATCTCTTGTAAAGGTATTCCTTATTCCGACTTCTACCCAGTTATTTATTCCTCCATCCTTGCCCGTTGGAAGGGTTGTTAGTCTTCTGTTACTGGAAACAAACTGTGTGCTCCTAAGAGTAGTGCGTCCCCATAGCCTTCCTCCTTCCACCATAACCGACGGTCGGAAACGGCTCTGGCAAGGTTATGTATTGGCCATACACGTTTAGCTCACGGGCACTTAATGGAGCGCTGCCTTGTACCTTATTGTCCAAAATGCATTGTTCCTCTTACAGTTGTGCATATCCTTGTTGAATGTCCTGACTTTCAGGACGAACGTGTGTCTTGCTTCCCGACCGTCCCTCACGGTCATTTGTCCCTCGATAGTATCCTTGGAGACTCGGATACTTTTGATATCGTTTGACTAATGCGTTTCTGCTCTCACACTGGCATCCATAGTGATATTTAGCGCCCTATGATTATTCCGCACATTTGATAGTGCTACATAGCCTTCCCGGCTTGGTGCCTTCCTTTGATAATTACTTACTTGTGTTACAACCATTACAGAGTATTGTTGTGTGTTACAACCATTACAGACTATTATTGTGAGTTACATACAACAATTACAGATTGCTATTATGTGTTGCATAAACCCATTTTATACTATTAGTGTTACAGACAACTATTACATGCTATAATCATGTTACATGCAGCTATTACATACTATAATCATGTTACATGCAGCTATTACATACTATAATCATGTTACATACAACCACTACAGACTAATATGTGTAACACACAAACATTTCAGACCATTATCCTGAGCTGCAAACCACAATTACAGACTATTATGATATGTTACAAACAACATTTATGGACTGCTGTAGTGCCGACCAGTCTAATTTGAATGACAGAATTTTATGAAAAGACCAATTGTGATACATTCCTAAAGACTGATTTCCTATTGGCGGGGGCAGGTAAACTGTTAGCTAGGCTCAATAAGTTTAGACTTCGGGTTATTAAGGCTAGGCTAGGCTTATTAAGGTCGGTCCTCCCCGAGGCCTACGTCAGGTATTTCCTAGGATGCAACCCACAGCATACTTGTACATATTTACTGCTAGGTAAACAAACAGAAGCATTAGGTGTCAGAAAACGTGGCCAAGTGTCTCATCCAACACTTGGATACAGCCCGGGATCATTTGGCTGTGAACTGACAGTAGTGCCCATTGCAACTTACTCTTTTGCAACTTTTACACAACTCATTGCAATTTTTACGTAATGGTAACCAACGTTTCAAATGCAATCTACTATGAAACATAACGGCTCACAAACACCGACGTTCCTTATGCACCGAGCTCTATATGTTAGGTAGGTTGCTTGGGTTTGTACATTTTTGGTTTGTTTAGGAGGCTGGATTACTTATTGAGTGACACATCAAGCACCTGTCCTCCTAAGGTTTCCCGATGTCAAGAAAACCGTCAATTTAAAATGTCCTCCCCTAACCTACCAGAGGACTTTAAACAGAAAACGGTACCGTACGTCACATTCGCGAGCCGCCTCCATTTTCTAGTACGACAATTTTAGGCTGTTTGTTTACGCATTCGAGCGAAAAGCGACGTTCTTTGTAGAAGGACAGGTTGATAAGAGAATGGACACCTCTGACTCACAGGCCAGGTACCACAACTTACCTTGGCCAACGCAGAGATTGAATGAATCTTCTTGGTCGCCATGTTGGAATGCCCATCTTGAAGCTCGATGAGCGTTTAAGGCGATGCTTTCATGCCTCACAAAGAGTCGTAATGGAGTCACACTTAATTATTATCATGTTTCATATATATCATTTTTAAAACGATTATTCCTCTCAAGGCGATTTTTTATTCATAAGGGTAAAATTAACTTTACCTACTAACGTTAGTGTTGTTAATTATGTAATATGACGAATTACAGAGACTAAAGTCATGCACCAATAGATGGGTATATACAAATTTATGTATGTACACAGGTCTTATACTAATTACAATACCACAATAGCAACAATGCTATTAGTGCAAAAATAATTAGTGTTTTAATGTTGAATGCAAACTTTTCCACTAATGTGACATTTTTTGTTAAAAGAAATCAAATTTCTCTCCGTATTAATGTCATCCTTCAGCGAGATGACACCCACAAGGTAGCTGACGAAGCACTTAACAAAAAAATTACATAATGTAATAATTTGTTTCGTCAGGAACATAAAGCCTGTATGTATATGTACTTTAGGCTTATATCGAGGTACTCAAGGTAGAACTACTGACGCTAACCAGGATACAACCCCCCCCCCATCTGTTGTGTGACTCCGCTATCTATTCGCTACTAGGTGAACAGAGGCATTAGGAGAAATAAAACATACACAATCATGCCCGTCATGGAATCGCACTCAGGATCCCAGATTATGAGTTGAGAATGTAGCCAACTGTACTACACGAGCCAATCAATAATACTACATCGACACTTGAAGGACCTAGCTAGTCATGACCCAGATGTCTCAAACACACTACGGGTAAAAATCACTAAGTAATAAGCCCTAGAACGTGTTTAGACATATAAATAATATGTAATAATATGCCTCGGTTATCGTTACTTACGGAAGATAACTGCAGTTATCGAATCTTGATCTCCAGTTACTTCAGCAGTTGCAAATGATTGAAGAATGACTCTTTGAAGAAGAGCCAGGACGCGCTCCTGAAAACTACATTAATGAATACGCAGTTAGCAATGATTTTGGATTTTGGATTTGGGGTCTGACGGCTGAGTGGACAGCACTCGGGGTTCGTAGTCCTAAGGGGTCCGGGTTCGATCTCTGGCGGAGGCGGAAACAAATAGGCATTTTTTTACCCTGATGCCACTGTTCACCTAGCAGTAAATAGGTACCTGGGAGTTAGACAGCTGCTACGGGCTGCTTGCTGGGGATGTATGTGTATGAAAACTAGGATTAAGGACTTAATCCAATGCTAGTGGCTATACAAGAATGAAAGAACTCTTGTATCTATAAATAAATAAATGTGACATGATATACCTTGAATTTAGTAACTCTTCATTCACTCATGGGTATTAAACGAGGTGATCATGTGGCCCACCCGAAGTCTTGTAGTGCAGTCTAGTACTTATATTACAGTAGGTGACCTACTCTGTGACACCTCAAATAGGATAGTTCACCCTAGCTAGCTCTGAACTGACAAGCTGTAACCACTCAAACAGATTAGGATATCAGAACAGTGTTGTGTACCTTAGCATGTTAATGAAAACAATAGATAACTAGATACCTAAAAGGCTAACAATCAATAAAATAAGTACATGTATTTTTCAGATGAGCATATTAGGCCTATATCCTTTTCTTTAAAACAAGATGCTTATATATGATCTAAATGAAGGATTAGCAAGAGAGAATTCGTATACCATCTTTACCTCTCTCAACTAGAGTGCTACAGCCTCATGTAACACTGACTCAACAGCGTACTTTACACAGTAAGTTACAGTCTACTTTGGAAATAAGTTAATTGGCGAAATATGTCATACATATTAATGGGAAAGAAGCCGCGAGCAACAAGATGTGCTGGGTTGTTATTCTAATATGGCCGCCCAGTGCCTACAAAAAATCGTGCTGAACCCTATACGTTTACGTACATAGGAACACCATCACCATATAATTAAGTAGGCCAGCCAGAGGCTTAGGGCCCGCGCAGGAATATCTCTGAAAACAAAAATCACCATTGACAGCTAGTACTCACCCTGCGCTCCAAAACTCCTATGGCGCCATTAAAAGAACCATTTGCAGTCTTGAAACCAAATCCCTGGACGTATCGAAAGGTCAGGTTAAAGTCGAGGTTCTTCCTGATGTTGTCGAGGAAACTTCCCAGGTCCCCTTGCAGGGTCAGGGAGCCGCCCACTGTGACTGGAACCACTTCGTTAAACCCCTGTCAAACATTACCCTGCTGTTATACAGTCTGTAACAACAGCATACTCTTGTCTTTATTGTATTTATATTTTGACTCATTCGTGTGTGCTCTGACTTACGTGTGTATATATATCTTTGTTTGTATCTATTTCACAAGTATATGGGTATGTTTGTACAATATACACAAGTATACATGTATGCTCATCTCTATGTACTCCAATAACTGCAGGAGGCGGTTGAGTACATAGGAACAACTTACTCGGAGACGCTGAAAGAATCTTTGTAGCGTAGACAGTTCTGTAAGGCTCGTAATGCCTTGAAACAGCTCGCTCCACCATAGCAAATCACAAGCACTCACACGAGCCCCAATAACAACAACTACCCGTAGGAGTCACCCTGTACAGCCTCGTGGCATCTTTGGACGTGATAATGACCAAGGAGTTGAGAGGACCCACCATTGAAGACGTCACTTCAGTCTTGGAGCTCTCTGCTGGTCTATCCCGGGTAATTAATTACTCCATTTGAACTAGGATAATTTCCTCTGAAACTCGTTTAGTTGTCCTACTTATTTTCCACTAGATGTGGCACCTGCGTTTTCGAGAGCCCGGGGCCAGGATTCAAGAAGCATTCGAAACAAAAACGCCGACAATTTAGAAATGATGCACAGTTTCGTAAGTGCTTGTGAAACTGCTTGGTGAATCCTGGTCCAGTCATCCGATACGTGCTCTCTCTGCATCTTCCATACACACTCCCTCCCCATCTTCCCCTACACACACCCTCCCCATCTTACCTTACACACACACACCCTCCCCATCTTACCCTACATACACCCTCCCCATCTTACCTTACACACACACACACCCTCCCCATCTTACCTTACACACTCATCCTCCCCATCTTCCCCTACACACACCCTCCCCATCTTCCCCTACATACACCCTCCCCATCTTACCTTACACACTCATCCTCCCCATCTTCCCCTACACACACCCTCCCCATCTTACCTACACACACACCCTCCCCATCTTACCCTACATACCCCCTCCCCATCTTACCTTACACACTCATCCTCCCCATCTTCCCCTACACACACCCTCCCCATCTTCACCTACACACCCTCCCCATCTTACCTTACACACACCCTCCCCATCTTCCCCTACATACACCCTCCCCATCTTACCTACACACACACCCTCCCCATCTTACCTTACACACACCCTCCCCATCTTCCCCCTACATACACCCTCCCCATCTTACCTACACACACACCCTCCCCATCTTACCTTACACACACCCTCCCCATCTTCCCCTACATACACCCTCCCCATCTTACCTTACACACACCCTCCTCATCTTCCCCTACATACACCCTCCCCATCTTCACCTACACACACCCTCCCCATCTTACCTTACACACACACCCTCCCCATCTTCCACTACACACACCCTCCCCATCTTCACCAACAGCCACCCTCCCCATTTCTCCTACACACGTCCTCCCCATTTTGCCCTAAACACACCCTTCCCATCTTCCCCAACATATACACTCCACATACTCCCCTACATACACCCTTCTAATCTTCCCAAACACACATCCTCCCCTACACACATCTTCCCCATCCTCCCTACACACATTCACTCAACATCCTCCACTATACACACAATCCCCCTCCTATACTCCACACACACTACCCATCCTACCCTTCATACACACTTCCCACCCCCCCCTACACACACCCACCTTATCCTACCCTTTACACAAATTCCCCATCCAACCCCACACACCCACACACTCCCAACCTACCCTACACACACACACACACACACTCCCCAATGAACCCCCACACCACCCTCCCGAACCTTCCCTCCACACACACCCTCTCAATCCTCCCTTACTCGCACACTCCCCATCCTCCTCTACACAAAGCTATCTGCACCAGAAGCTGTCGGTAATCGCTGCCGTAATGGAACTGAGACTTCTGGCATCTGACCTTTCTTCCGGTCAACATCTTGTAGAAGATTTCATTTCCAGCCACGATATCTTGCCAGTTGTGCTTGCATGCACCAAGAGCGGTGTGAGGGAGACCTGCAGGGTCATACTCCCCCTGTGATGACTGCAGGAGAATGAGAGGAGGAGTGAGTTTAGACGAGACCGTTATTCACTAAGTACTCTAATATGAACTGTAACTCTGCTTTCCTAAAGCCTTTCTGAGCAGTAAACCCAGTCGATCTCTATCAGGCAACACCCGCGGTAATGAGGGACTGAGTTTTCAGTACAACTTGGTTAAAGGTGACTTGCCCGAGTGGAGGCTTGCGTCGACCCTCACTGCACAGTGCAGGGCTGCGTCGACCCTCACTCTGCACCTGCACAGTGCAGGGCTGTGTCGACCCTCACTCTGCATAGTGCAGGGCTGTGTCGACCCTCACTCTGCACAGTGCAGGGCTGCGTCGACCCTCACTCTGCACAGTGCAGGGCTGCGTCGACCCTCACTCTGCACCTGCACAGTGCAGGGCTGTGTCGACCCTCACTCTGCACCTGCACAGTGCAGGGCTGTGTCGACCCTCACTCTGCACAGTGCAGGGCTGTGTCGACCCTCACTCTGCACAGTGCAGGGCTGTGTCGACCCTCACTCTGCACAGTGCAGGGCTGTGTCGACCCTCACTCTGCACAGTGCAGGGCTGTGTCGACCCTCACTCTGCACAGTGCAGGGCTGCGTCGACCCTCACTCTGCACAGTGCAGGGCTGCGTCGACCCTCACTCTGCACAGTGCAGGGCTGCGTCGACCCTCACTCTGCACAGTGCAGGGCTGCGTCGCCCCTCACTCAGCACAGTGCAGGGCTGCGTCGCCCCTCACTCTGCACAATGCTGAGCTGCGTCGACCCTCACTCTGCACAGTGCAGGGCTGCGTCAACCCTCACTCGGCACAGTGCAGGGCTGTGTCGAGCCTCACTCTGCACAGTGCAGGGCTGCGTCGACCCTCACTCTGCACAGTGCAGGGCTGCGTCGACCCTCACTCTGCACAGTGCAGGGCTGCGTCGACCCTCACTCTGCACAGTGCAGGGCTGCGTCGACCCTCACTCTGCACAGTGCTGAGCTGCGTCGACCCTCACTCTGCACAGTGCTGAGCAGCGTCGACCCTCACTCTGCACAGTGCAGGGCTGCGTCGACCCTCACTCTGCACAGTGCAGGGCTGCGTCGCCCCTCACTCAGCACAGTGCAGGGCTGCGTCGCCCCTCACTCAGCACAGTGCAGGGCTGCGTCGACCCTCACTCTGCACAGTGCAGGGCTGCGTCGACCCTCACTCTGCACAGTGCAGGGCTGCGTCGCCCCTCACTCAGCACAGTGCAGGGCTGCGTCGCCCCTCACTCTGCACAGTGCAGGGCTGCGTCGACCCTCACTCTGCACAGTGCAGGGCTGAGTCAACCCTCACTCTGCACAGTGCAGGGCTGCGTCGACCCTCACTCAGCACAGTGCAGGGCTGCGTCGACCCTCACTCTGCACAGTGCAGGGCTGCGTCGACCCTCACTCTGCACAGTGCAGGGCTGCGTCGACCCTCACTCTGCACAGTGCAGGGCTGCGTCGACCCTCACTCTACACAGTGCAGGGCTGCGTCGCCCCTCACTCTGCACAGTGCAGGGCTGCGTCGCCCCTCACTCTGCACAGTGCTGAGCTGCGTCGACCCTCACTCTGCACAGTGCAGGGCTGCGTCGACCCTCTCTCAGCACAGTGCAGGGCTGTGTCGAGCCTCACTCTGCACAGTGCAGGGCTGCGTCGACCCTCACTCTGCACAGTGCAGGGCTGCGTCGACCCTCACTCTGCACAGTGCAGGGCTGCGTCGACCCTCACTCTGCACAGATCAGGGCTGCGTCGACCCTCACTCTGCACAGTGCAGGGCTGCGTCGACCCTCACTCTGCACAGTGCTGAGCTGCGTCGACCCTCACTCTGCACAGTGCAGGGCTGCGTCGACCCTCACTCTGCACAGTGCAGGGCTGCGTCGCCCTTCACTCAGCACAGTGCAGGGCTGCGTCGCCCCTCACTCAGCACAGTGCAGGGCTGCGTCGACCCTCACTCTGCACAGTGCAGGGCTGCGTCGACCCTCACTCTGCACAGTGCAGGGCTGCGTCGCCCCTCACTCAGCACAGTGCAGGGCTGCGTCGCCCTTCACTCAGCACAGTGCAGGGCTGCGTCGACCCTCACTCTGCACAGTGCAGGGCTGCGTCGACCCTCACTCTGCACAGTGCAGGGCTGCGTCGCCCCTCACTCAGCACAGTGCAGGGCTGCGTCGCCCCTCACTCTGCACAGTGCAGGGCTGCGTCGACCCTCACTCTGCACAGTCCTGGGCTGCGTCGACCCTCATTCTGCACAGTGCAGGGCTGCGTCAACCCTCACTCTGCACAGTGCAGGGCTGCGTCGCCCCTCACTCAGCACAGTGCAGGGCTGCGTCGCCCCTCACTCAGCACAGTGCAGGGCTGCGTCGGCCCTCACTCTGCACAGTGCAGGGCTGCGTCGCCCCTCACTCAGCACAGTGCAGGGCTGCGTCGACCCTCACTCAGCACAGCGCAGGGCAGCGTCGACCCTCACTTAGCACAGCGCAGGTCTGCGTCGCCTCTCACTCAGCACAGCGCAGGGCAGCGTCGCCCCTCACTCAGCACAGTGTAGGGCTACGTCGCCCGTCACTCAGCACAGTGTAGGGCTGCTTCCCCCCCTCACTCATCACAGCGCAGGGCTGCGTCGCCCCCTCACTCAGGACAGCGCAGGGCTGCGTCACCCCTCACTCAGGACAGCGCAGGGCTGCGTCGCCCCCTCACTCAGGACAGCGCAGGGCTGCGTCACCCCTCACTCAGGACAGCGCACGGCTGCGTCGCCCCACACTCAGCACAGCGCAGAGCGTGGGAATAAATATACACACACACATGCAGCTGACTAACATTTTTGTATATGTACATTTTCCATGGACTGTGTAGTGTATTGTAATGTTGCATGCATATGTGAACCCGAGCAGCTGACTAGAGCTCCATCTACTCTTGTGATAACGGCACTGTTTTAGAGCCTTATTACCAAATTGGGAAGTTATTACAGCGTTAATTGTAACAGTCCTTTAACAGCATTAAATGACGTAGAACATTAATCCCACTTAAATATATATTACGACAAAGACACCCCATGATTCACTTTTGTGTTTTGTGATCCCTCTTAAGGAGGCCACCTTCTGTGAGCCTCTTAAGGAGGCCACCTTCTGTGAGCATTTTAAGGAGGCCACCTTCTGTGAGCATCTTAAGAAGGCCACCTTCTGTGAGCCCTCTTAAGGAGGCCACCTTCTGTGAGCATCTTAATTAGGCCACCTTCTGTGAGCATCTTAAGGAGGCCACCTTCTGTCAGCCTCTTAAGGAGGCCACCTTCTGTGAGCATCTTAATTAGGCCACCTTCTGTGAGCATCTTAAGGAGGCCACCTTCTGTGAGCCCTCTTAAGTAGGCCACCTTCTGTGAGCCTCTTAAGAAGGCCACCTTCTGTGAGCCCTCTTAAGGAGGCCACCTTCTGTGAGCCCTCTTAAGGAGGCCACCTTATGTGAGCCCTCTTAAGGAGGCCACCTTCTGTGAGCCCTCTTAAGGAGGCCACCTTCTGTGAGCCTCTTAAGAAGGCCACCTTCTGTGAGCCCTCTTAAGGAGGCCACCTTCTGTGAGCCCTCTTAAGGAGGCCACCTTCTGTGAGCCTCTTAAGAAGGCCACCTTCTGTGAGCCCTCTTATGGAGGCCACCTTCTGTGAGCCCTCTTAAGGAGGCCACCTTCTGTGAGCCCTCTTAAGGAGGCCACCTTCTGTGAGCCCTCTTAAGGAGGCCACCTTCTGTGAGCCCTCTTAAGGAGGCCACCTTCTGTGAGCCCTCTTAAGGAGGCCACCTTCTGTGAGCCCTCTTAAGGAGGCCACCTTCTGTGAGCCTCTTAAGAAGGCCACCTTCTGTGAGCCCTCTTATGGAGGCCACCTTCTGTGAGCCTCTTAAGAAGGCCACCTTTTGTGAGCCTCTTAAGAAGGCCACCTTTTGTGAGCCCTCTTAAGGAGGTCACCTTCTGTGAGCCTCTTAAGAAGGCCACCTTCTGTGAGCCCTCTTATGGAGGCCACCTTCTGTGAGCCTCTTAAGAAGGCCACCTTTTGTGAGCCTCTTAAGGAGGCCACCTTTTGTGAGCCCTCTTAAGGAGGCCACCTTCTGTGAGCCCTCTTAAGGAGGCCACCTTTTGTGAGCCTCTTAAGGAGGCCACCTTTTGTGAGCCTCTGCCTCGACGAGTTGACCTTAGAGTTTGACGTTGCTCTGCCGGTTTACATTCTTCCTGGAACATCTCTTTAAGGAGTCTGCCGTTGGTTATATTGCAAGCGGAAGTGATCGAAAACTAGCAGACTCTTACACAGACTTCCATAGTGTGAGGGTGTTTTTGTACGTGTATATTTAGAACTAAACGTGTGCATACACACATCTAAATACATTTAGCGTTAACTTGAGAGGACTAGTGTCAAGACCTGTACGATGACGGAGGTGAGTGTGGCGCCCCTAAGGGAAGTGATGGAGGGGAAGAGCGGTGCCCAGAGGGCCAGCTGCCCTCGACGCCAGCACCCAACAGTGACCAGCTGGTATCGTCCGCCCTCCTGCAGATGGGCAGCCTTTACCAGGCCAGCGCAGCTCTCCACGACGCCCTTCACACACACATATAGTAGAAGAAAGATTAGTAACGGTTATACTGCTCATAATCATAATAATAATAATAATTGTTAAGCATAAGAATATTCAGAAGTATTCATAGTTCCCATTGTCGGGGACGTGAAGCCTGTTACTCACCTAGTTCTACTTACGGGGCTTGAACTTCGGCTCTTTGGTCCTGCCTTTCGTCTGTTAATGAACTGGTGTACAGGTTCCTGAGCCTATTGGGCTCTATCATATCTACATAAGAAACTGTGTATGGAGTCAGCCTCAACCACATCACTGATTAATGTATTCTATTTATTACCTTCTGTGACACTGAAAAAATTCTAATGTCTCTCTAGCTCATTTGAGTACTACGTTTACACCTGTGTCCCTTTATTTGTGTTCCACCCATCCTCAATAGTTTGCCTTTATCCACCCTCAGAATTTTGTAGATGGTGATCATTTCTCTCCTCTATGTCTTCTGTCTTCCAGGGACGTGAGGTTTAATTGCCGTAACCTTTCCTCGTAACTCTCACCTCTCAGCTCTGAGACTAATCTTGGGGCATACCTCTGAATCGTCTCTAAATTTGTCTATTGTTTAACAAGGTATGGCCTATAAGGCCATACGTTGTTAGTATGCAGCCATATAAGGCTGCATACTCCAAGATTGGTCTGACATAGATTGTGAGGAAGTATACCACATGACCAAGATTGGTCATGTGGTATACAAGGTTCTGAATGATTCTTCACACAAATTTCTAAAGGCACTGCTTATGTTGGCTAATCTAGTATACGCCCCTGATAATATTATTTTGATGTGGGCGTCTGGTGACAGGTTCGGAGTGATATCAACCCCCAGATCTGTCTCTCTACTTGATTCTTGTAAGATTTCACCTCACAGATGGTACCTTGTGCTCGGCCTCCTGCTCCCTTCACCTAATTTCATATACTTTCTTGATTTTCATTTACTTTACATATCATTACTTGAGCTAAACTTTAGTAGCCATTTTCTAGACCATTCCTCCTGTTTGTCCAAGTCGTTTTGTAGTCTCTTTCTATCTTCCTCTGCCTTGATTCTTCTCATAATTTTTGTATCATCAACAAACATTGAGAGGAATGTGTGTCTACACCCTCGAAGATCACTTACATATGTATCTGAAACAGGACGGGTTCAAGTACAGAGCTCTGTGGGACTTCCTTCGTGACATCTTGCCACTATGAGGTCTGCCTCCCCCCTCTTGAGGTTACCTTGAGATGATTTCGGGGCATAGCGTTCCCATGGCCCGGTCCTCGGCCAGGCCTCCTTTTTGTTATAAATCCCCCAAGAAGCAGCCATAGCAGCTGTCTAACTCTCAGGTACCTATTTACTGCTAGATGAACAGGTGTATCAGGGTGAAAGAAACTATGCCCATTTGTTTCCGTCTCCGCCGGGGATCGAACCAGGAACCTTAAGACTACGAATCCCGAACGCTGTTCACTCAGCCGTCAGGCCTCCTCACAGTAATTCTCTGTTTTCTGTTGCTTAGATACTCCCTTATCCACTGAAAAACCTTACCTGTTGTTCATGCCTCTTTCTCTTCTTTTTATAACAGCCTCCTATGGGGTACTGGGTCAAAAACTTTCTAACGGTCTAAGAAAATGCAGTCTGCCCCGCCTTACTTTTTCTTGCCTAATTTTTCCTTTCTTGCCTTTCTCTAAGGTCGCCTAGTCATAGAATTGTATTAAACCTGTAAGGCACACGATATACCATCCCAGAACCCATGCTGGTGGTGTGTTACAAATTTCATCTCTTTAGATGTCCTACGAACTTTTTCCTCACGATCTTCTCCATCACCGCGCATAGTACACAAGTTAGGGAAACCGGCCTGTAGTTCAGTGCCTCTTGCCTGTTACCCTTAGTGTAAATTTTGGCTACATTAGCTGTCTTCCAACTTTCCAGTAGGTCTCCTGTTTCCAGTTATCTGTTATACATAATAGAGAGTGGCGCACATAGTGTTTCTGCACCTTCTTGTAGTATCGACGTGAGATTTTGTCAGACTCAACAGCCTTTGTCACATTCAGCTCCAACAAAGTTCTCTGGACCTCATCACTGGTAAGTACAAATTTCTCCACGGTTGCTTGGTTTACCTTCTCCTCTCTCAGTACAAGAACTACTTTTTCTGTTGTGAAGATAAATTGTATTTGTTAGTGCAGTTATCAAGGGCCCCGCTTACCTTGCGTTGAATCCGAGGTTCAAGGTCACTGCGGCCCGATCTCTGACCAGGCCGGTCTGGTCAACTAGGCTGTTGGGCGCGGCTGCTCGCAGCCTAACGGATGAATCACAGCTTTGTTGATCAGGTATCCTTTGAAGGTATTTATCGAATTCTCTCTTGAACACTGTGAGGGGTCGGCCCGTACTGCCCTGTATGTGTAGTGAAAGCGTGTTGAACAGTATCGGGCGTCAGATGTTGACAGAGTTCACTCTCAGAGTACCTAATGCACCTTTGCTATTCAACGGGGGCATTAAGCAAATCCTGTCAATGTCTATTTTTCTCATGTGATGATATTTCTGTGAACAGACTTGAGAACAGCCCCTACTAATATTTTCCATGTGTAAATTATTATGTGTCTTTCCCGTATGCGCTTTTGAAAATACAGATTTATACATTTTAGTTGGTTCCAATTATTTACATGGTTTATTGAGTAAATCCTAGCACTAAAGGATCTCTGCACGCTCTCCATGTCATCAATTGATACAGCTTTGAAAGGGGATGTCATTGTGCAACAGTATTCCACTCTAGAGAGCACTAGCGTCTTGAAAAGTATCATGATATGTACGGCAAATCATGTTTGAAAGGTTCTTATTATCCAACCTGTAATTTTTCTTTCAGTTGTGACTGCTACTTTATTGTATTCTTTAAAGGTAAGGTATTTTGCCAAGATTACACCAGAATCTTTTACATTGCTTTTGTGTTCAATGGTATGATTTGACTATGTTTTGTACGTGGTTTCCGTTTTTATATTTTATTGTAATTCATAGCGCAGTTGGACCTTATTTTCACTAAATACCATATAATTTTGTGAAACCCATTGAAAGACCGGATTTACATCAGTTTGGAGGTTTTCTGTGTGTTCTATGTTGTCTACTTTCATAAAACTCCAAGTGCATCTGCAAAGGATTATATGGTACTTCAGTTTGTGTCCTTTTCTATGTCCGATATGATAATGAGAAAGAGTATTGGAGCAAGCATAGTACCTTGGGGGGACTGAACTCTTCACGGTTGATGGTTCGGATTTTATTTTGTTGATTATTACACACTGGGTTCTGTTAGGAAATTGTAGAGCTATATTCCTGTTTTTCCTATTATTCCTTTTGTGCGCAATAACAGCTTTTTTTCGAAGACCTTTGCGAAATCTGTGTATATTACGTCAGCGTTTTGTTTGTCTTCCATGGCATCTACGGCGATGTCATAGTGGTCCCGCAGCCGTGATAGACAGAAGCGCCCTGTTTTGAAACCATGTTATCCACAGTTATCTAGACGCCGTGATTCCAAGTGTTTTGTTTTCTTTCTACTTATCTCTCTTTCAAAGATTGCTATGATGAGTGATGCTAGTGTTATCGGCCTATTGTTTTTTTTTCCTTTACGCTATTTCCCCCCTTTATGGAGTGATGCTGTTTGGCAATGGTGAATATGGAGTTCCAGGAAACATGACCAGATGCAAAGTGCATAGGCATACTGTCTATGGCAATATCAAAATAAAATGGAGTTAGGGTGACATCTGGTATATGATTTGATGATGGAATCACATTCATGAAGAATTCTTTTGATTATCAACTTCAGTGTGTGTTTAAGAGATCACTGAAAACGGAATTGTGCTGTTGCCTCAATATATCGCTCATTTCTTTTCTCATCTCCCTTTCGCTGAGGTCCAACACTAGATGTAATTTTTGTTCTAGATTTTGCATTGGCAAAAAAAACATTTCGGATTTCTCTCTATTTCGCTGATGGCCTTTTCCTCTCTCTGCCTCTCTTGGATTGTATATGATTCTTGTAGCTTGTGTTCATTATTTATTATTTCATGCAGTCTCCGTGGTGTAGTGGTAAGACACTCGCCTGGCGTTCCGCGAGCGCTATGTCATGGGTTCGTATCCTGGCCGGGGAGGGTTTACTGGGCGCAATTCCTTAACTGTAGCCTCTGTTTAACTCAACAGTAAAATGTGTACTTGGATGAAAAAAACGATTCTTCGCGGCAGGGGATCGTATTCCAGGGACCTGCCCGAAACGCTACGCGTACTAGTGGCTGTACAAGAATGTAACAACTCTTGTATATATCTCAAAAAAAAAAAAAAAAAAAAAAATCTTTACTTAGCCTTCTTTGTCGTTCATGAGATAGGGCGGGGCGTTCAAATTATTCTGTGATTCGTTTTCTTCGTCTATAGAGGGATCATCGTTCTCGTTCCAGTCTGCATCTCTTAATTTTGTTCAACAGGTAAGAAAGTGGCTTGAACATATTTCTAGTGTTTCCGAGCATATTTTCCCGAGGCACTGGTTTAGGTTCGCATTTCCTAGCTGTTCCTCCCAATCTATATCTGTGAGGTCTTGGTTTATTTGTTCCCAGTTAATCTGTATATTATTAAAATTGAATTTGCTGAATTCTCCTCCTCTAGAGTTTGGGACTTTCTGCACAGGTCTATTGCCCATGCTTGTTTGAACTTCAATTAAACAGTTATCTGAGTAACATATTTATAATCACTATGTTCCTGATCAATTTGTCTTTATTTTGAAAAAAACCCACTGTGTTATCTTTTCTAGTTGGGACTACTATTTCCTTGTTTAGTGCAAACTTGTTGCACATCCGTAGTAGGTCATGTGTGTGTGACTGTTCATTTAGGCTACTTCCTGGTATTCTCTCGCATATAACTGTGTTTGCTACTTTCTTCCATTTTGGTGCCCTAAGTTTAAGTCCCCAAGCAAGATAATGAGTGGGGTTGGATTTGTAAAGTTTTATAAACAGTATTATATTTTCATTAGTTGTTCTGGCAACCTTGACCAGCTTATGTTCATCCTGGACCACAGACATTCCTCTGACTATTTGGGTGAGGTTAGCCTAAAGCATCTGACATCTAACTTTTGAAAGAGCCTTCAAATTGCTGAGGATTAGCCTCAGGTGACTTATATACAAGAACAATAACCACGTTTAGTATCTTTATTCTGATTATCAGCACTTCCACCATATCGTTTGTGGTGTTCAGCAACTCATTGCAGATAAGTGTCTTTGATGTACAGGCTGACCTCACCTTGTAGCCTGTGTTTCCTGTCTCATCTGAAAAGTTTGTACTCCGGTATCCAAATTTCAAATATGCGTGTTGGAAATTTCCGACACCAAATTACTAACCCCTGACATACCAGATTAGAGTAATTATGTCGAGAAATTACTAACATTACTAACTTTGTGAAATTTTATTTCCTAAATACTCCTCGGAAAGGAGAAGTATTGTGTCAGCCCAACCCGTTCTCGCACTTTCTTACAGTCAATATTGACTTATTAAATAACTGCAAATGTGACATACTAAACATACTAGTTTACCTTGAAAAGCTTCATAGAAAACACCAACCTTACCTAACTTTCTTAGTATGTTAAGATAAGCATCTTATTGCTTCGTAATTACAATTATTACTTAACCTATACCTATAATAGGTTAAGTAATAATTGTAATTACGAAGCAATAAGATGCTTATCTTAACATACTAAGAAGGTTAGGTAAGGTCGGTGTTTTCTATGAAGCTTTTCAAGGTAAACTAGTATGTTAAGTATGTCACATATGCACGTATTTAATAAGTCAATATTGACTATACGAAAGTGCGAGAACGGGTTGGTCAGCCAATGTCGACGAATCTGAGAAATTCGTTAGGGAACGTAACTCTTCCTGTATACAAGTTAACAGCTTTATTATAAAGAAATATATATAGAAATAACTTTATTAAAAAGTTTATTATTTATTAAATATTTATTATATTATATTACTAGAAATAACTTTATTAAAAATATTTTAATAAAATCTGCGACTAAATAAGTATCTTCCTCCCCCCCCCCCCTCCCCGCAGATAATAGATTTATCTGAAAATTAGATGCTACCACAATCTGGGAGGAGGAGAGGGGGTGACGCCTCGGCACATAAGAGCACAGACAGACCTCCAAGTCGAGCAGACGTGTCAGGACGCGCTCCTGATTAACGTGAATATCTAGTATTTCCCGCGATTTGTGCCACAGGATCTTCAGAATACATCTAATCCGCGAATTCGCTACTTGGGAAGTATTGTACCTGGACCAATAGAAAAAGTATGACCTCGAAAATTTAGTAGACGAATGTTCGTTAATGATGCAGTATCGAATAAAAAAACAATGGCCTGCTTTCGCACTTGGTCGCTGGAGGGGCACGCCGCAGTTTTGGACATTATATGCATATACCCATGTAGGGAATTTCATTGCAAAAACATTGATACCAAAATGAAAGACCTAGGACGAGAATTGAGGTAACAAAGTTGAATATATATATATATATATATATATATATATATATATATATATATATATATATATATATATATATATATATATATATATATATATATATATATATATATATATATATATATATATATATATATATATATATATATATATATATTGGTGTATACTGGCAGCAGGTTTTCTTTCAAACATGTTTCATTGAATATGACCGCATATTCAATGCAATGTTAAGACGCATAAACCAGGTAACCCACTACGCCCTATAATCAGCCAAATACCAACCCCAACTTATTACCTGGCAAAGAAACTCAATGAACTCCTAACTCCATACACTCCAAGTAAGTTTAGTCTACAATCATCAGCAGATTTCCTAGAATTGATCAAATCTACCCAGCCCGATGGAATCATCGCTTCCCTGGACGTTGAATCCCTTTTTACCAACGTCCCAGTCGACACAACCATAGGAATGATACTGGACAGAGTATACAGAGACGAGAGCACCCCCAAATTAGACATACCTGAGCCACACTTGAAAAGTCTTCTCGAAGCATGTACAAAGGAAGCCCCTTTCATCAGTCCACAAGGAGACATGTATTTACAAATAGACGGAGTAGCAATGGGCTCCCCCTTAGGAGTTTTATTTGCTAATTTTTATATGGGAACCATCGAAGATTGGGTCTTCAGTAGCAGACAAAAACCAACTGTATACTGCCGTTATGTAGATGACATATTCGTAATAGTAAAAGACTCAGATGAACTAATTGACCTAAAAAGACACCTAGAGAGAGAGTCAGTACTCCGATTTACACATGAAAATAGTGAAGATAACAGTCTGCCATTCTTGGATGTACTAATAACAAAAACAGGAACCTCTTTAAGCACCAACGTATATACCAAGCCCACCAACATAGGATTATGCCTGAACGGTAGAAGTGAGTGCCCCCAAAGATACAAAGCCAGTGTTCTCAATGCTTATATTCGTCGAGCGCTTACCCACTGCTCTGAATGGAGCAACGTGAGTAGAGAGTTTGAAAGAGTAACTCAGGTATTGGTGAACAACGGATATAGCAACGCGGAAATAAACGCTGCTATAAGAAGACACTTGGACCGTTGGTATAATTCAGAACCTAGAACAGAAACCACAACACCCCCAATAAAATTATATTACAAATCAACCATGCACAGTGAACATATAAAAGAGGAAAGAATAATGAAAGAAATAATCCGTAAAGGAGTAAAAAGCACTACTCCTAACCAAAACATAAACCTGATAATATTCTACAAAACCAAGAAGACTTCCGAACTCCTTATCAAAAACAGCCCGAAGCCGACGGAGAACCCTCTACAGCAGTCAAGCGTTGTATACATGTACACTTGCCCCCACGAAGGATGTAACCTTCAATGTAAGTACATAGGTATGACGTCGACCAAGCTGACGAGGCGTTTGACATGCCATCTTCAATCTGGTGCCCCTAGGAATCACATGAGACAAGCCCATGACATTACTCTAACAAGAGAAATGTTGAACAAGAATACTTGCATAATCGACAAAACCCAAGATTCAAGAAGATTACAAATTCTTGAGGCAATTCACATAAGAATAGCGCGACCTACCATAAACACCCAAATCACGGAACTATTTACTCTACCCACCATGAGAGTAAGGACAAGACAAGAACATATCGATGCCAACACAGAAGACAATGTCCAACATAACAGGCCAATTACACTGGATTAATCTTTGTGTTTGGATAGGAGATGCCTCGTATGGGCCAATAAGCCTTCTGCAGCCCCTATGTTTATCCCTTATGTATCCCCCCATGTTTTCACCTTCATTGTATTATCACCAGACCTAATGCGGGTATAAAATCAACTAGTATTGTAAGATCTGTTCACTTGAGAATGAACCATGGAGGTTCGAAACGTCGTGCAAATTATACAAATAAGTGTAATACACTCTATAGTAAATCACTTCTTTTCTTCACCTTAAAAGTACGAAAATGAGTTTTGGAGAACTCCTATTTCAATTAAGCCCTGATGCTAAGAAAATAGTTAGAGGGATAGAAGCCCTAAACCAGAAAATAATAAATACAGAATATGCGGTAATATATATATATATATATATATATATATATATATATATATATATATATATATATATATATATATATATATATATATATATATATATATATATATATGCGAACAAGCCTGAATGGTCCCCAGGACAATATGCAACTGAAAACTCACACCCCAGAAGTGACTCGAACCCATACTCCCAGGAGCAACGTAACTGGTATGTACAAGACGCCTTAATCCACTTGACCATCACGACCGGACATAATGAGGTGATAGCCGAGGCTATTTGAACCACCCCACCGCCGGCACTCGGATAGTAATCTTATATATATATATATACCTAGTATATATACTAGGTATATATATATATATAGATATATATATATATATATATATATATATATATATATATATATATATATATATATATACCTAGTATATATATATATATATATATATATATATATATATAACTGAAAACTCACACCCCAGAAGTTGTATAGTCAGTTGTATATAGTCCTGGGGACCATTCAGGCTTGTTTGCATATATATATATATATATATATATATATATATATATATATATATATATATATATATATATATATATATATATATATACCTAGTAGCCAGAACGCACTTCTCAGCCGACTATGCAAGGCCCGATTTGCCTAATAAGCCAAGTTTTCATGAATTAATTTTTGTCGACTACCAAACCTACCTAACCTAACCTAACCTAACTTTTTCGGCCACCTAACCTAACCTAACCTACAAAGATAGGTTAGGTTTGGTTAGGTAGGGTTGGTTATGTTCGGTCATATATCTACGTTAATTTTAACTCCAATAAACAAAAATTGACCTCATACATAATGAAATGGGTAGCTTTATCATTTCATAAGAAAAAAAAATTGAGAAAATATATTAATTCATGAAAACTTGGCTTATTAGGCAAATCGGGCCTTGCATAGTAGGCTGAGAAGTGCGTTCTGGCTACTAGGTACGACATATATATATATATATATATATATATATATATATATATATATATATATATATATATATATATATATATATATTTACTTGCCCGTTTAATGTGGTTGTGATTAGCTTGGAGAAGAGCCACCCTCACCGCCAGAGGGACGTGGGGACACAGGACACCGCCCCTGACGGCGCCTCCTACGGCAGCCACAAGGAGCGTGTCCTTCTGTTAGGACGAAAATAACACAATAACTTTTTTGTCCCTTGGTAGTTTTAGTTAATAAATACTTATGTCCACAACTGCTATTGGAAGTAGGCATTATTCGCTTTAAACTTTATTTTGAAAGGGAAGACGTCTTGAAGGTGTCGAAGCTGCCGACACATGAAACAATGTGTCACAGCTCTAGGTAAGGAGTCGGCAGACTTCGGATATCTTCATGAGGCATTCCCTAAGCTTCCCTAATCTTCACTATGTTTCCCTAAGCTTCAATGACTGTCTTGTATATTTCAGAGGCATAAATTAAAGGAAAATAATGTTACGGAGTGACAATATATGTTACAAAGTAACACAATGTGTGTTACAGTGTGTGAGGTTGTTAGTACGGAATGTATACGTGCATGTTACGAGACTATTGTGTACTCACCTAGTTGTACTCACCTAGTTGTGCTTGCGGGGGTTGAACCCTGGCTCTTTGGTCCCGTCTCTCAACCGTCAATCAACAGGTGAATAGGTTCCTGAACCTATTGGGCTCTATCATATTTACACTTGAAACTGTGTATGGAGTCAACCTCCACCACATCACTTTCTAATGCATTCCACTTGTCAACCACTCTGACACTAAAAAAGTTCTTTCTAATATCTGTGTGGCTTATTTGGGGACTCAGATTCCACCTGTGTCCCATAGTGCGTGTGCCCCTTGTGTTAAATAACCTGTCTTTATCTACCCTGTCGATTCCCTTGAGAATCTTGAATGTGGTGATCATGTCCCCCCTAACTCTTCTGTCTTCCAACGAAGTGAGGTTTAATTCCAGTAGTCTCTCCTCGTAGCTCATACCTCTCAGCTCGGGTACTAGTCTGGTGGCAAATCTCTGAACCTTTTCCAGTTTAGTTTTATGTTGACTAGATATGGACTCCATGCTGGAGCCGCATACTCCAGGATTGGTCTGACATATATGGTATGTACTGTTCTGAAAGATTTCTTACACAAGTTTCTAAAGGCCGTTCTTATGTTAGCCAACCTGGCATATGCTGCTGATGTTATCCTCTTGATATGAGCTTTAGGGGACAGGTCTGGCGTGATATCAATCCCCAGGTCTTTCTCTCTCTTTGACTCTTGAAGTATTTCATCTCCCAAGTGATACCTTGTATCTGGTCTCCTGCTTCCTACCCCTATCTTCATTACATTACATTTGCTTGGATTAAACTCTAACAACCATTTGTTCGACCATTCCTGCAGTTTGTCCAGGTCTTCTTGAAGCCTCAAGCTGTCCTCCTCTGTCTTAATCCTTCTCATAATTTTGGCGTCGTCAGCAAACATTGAGAGGAATGAGTCTATACCCTCTGGGAGATGTATGAGGCTGTAAATGAACGCATTACAAGAATATTGACTCCTATAGAGTGCATGTTGGCGAAAAGGTATTATTGGGTAAATTTAACTTTATTTGTTGGGGACCAGACAAAAGTCAATCATAAGCTCTACTTACACTTCCAAACACTGCTCGCACCATCATCTGAAATAGTTAATTTTTGATAAGTGCCGCTGTATATGGTAGCATTAATACAATGTTTATATGGGGTATGTAGTCACACGGAATAATAATGGTATTTGTCCGATTTTGCTAAAACTACTTTTGATCAATAAAATATTAGGTTAGAAAAGCAGAGTAACACACGGACCCTGATGGCGGTGGCGAGGGCCCATTGTGAGGGGCCAAGGACCAACATGGCCACGTGTTGGCGGTGAAGAGGGTCCCGACCACTCAGGAACCCCCAGTCTACCCTCCCCCACAGTGTCTGTCTACTGCCATCACACTCTGTGCGGCTGTCTGCTGCCTCCCGGGTGTTGCTGGGGTCCAGGTACACCTCAGTGGTCACCCCAGCCTCCCACAGGCCCGCCTCCACCTCATCCACACCTGACCAACAATCTCATTAAAACTCTCCAGGTAAATACAGTACATTTTTATTCAAGAAGCATGCTTGTTGTACCTATATATATTGCTAAGATGATTTTGTTTAATATTAATGATTATGAGCAGAATATCTGTTGAACTTTTAATTTATACTGAAGCACTATAATTATGAAGCTGTGGACTGAAGTGACTATCACGTCAAACATATCTCATGTGTGATGCTGGTTGTAAGAGTCACGTTTTTCCTTTACCTAAAGTACGCAAATTTAAGATACTTGGCTAAGATTTTTGACAGTATATCATTTTGAAATAAATGAGTTAGACATTTTATAAGTAGTGGCAGAGTTCTGGAAATTCTTGATTTATTTCACTTTTCATTACATAATGATTCACGGTATGCAAACAGTTTTCCTGATACAGTTTATATATAGTGTAAGGTACGTCCTTAGTTGATGCAAACTCCTGGAGATACTCAGTGTTGAATCTCCGCAAATAGTTACAGCACCTGCAGTAGCTATCATGAGTGTATGAAGATTACCAGTCAGACGACTTCCTGTGAGCAAGCTATCAAACTCACTGCACCTAGAGCAGTACATCGATCTTAGATATGAAACGTTGTACTATTTATATGCTGCCTTCAGTAATGAGTCTTGTCTAGTCTAATGAGTCTTCAGTCTTGCACGTATCACAATTGCCAATATGGTTTCTCCGTCACACAGGTCTTGCCTCCCGGATACACCTATGTCAGTCACTGGTGGATTCAACATTCTAATTTGTGAAGTGCCAGTATGGCCGTACAGCGAAGAACAATCAGTAAGACACGGAAAAATACATTATTTCTTGGTTATGTAAAGAGCAGGATATTGTCTGTTCTGTCAATTCATTTATACTACTTTACTTACATATTAACAAGGGGATTTAACGTTACAAAATGGGATTGTCATGGTAAGACGTGTTTGTAACGATTTCTACCCCGATGAACAGGCCCTAAGGTAGGTACATCACGTGAACTTAACTGGTTCACAACTGAATTTCTCCTTTCACAAATGAACTTAATTTAATAATACAATGAGACTGAACTTGACACTTCCCAAAATATTGTCTTATATCACAGCAACAGATTGTTTTTAACGATTCTAGGAACGCTGGGAATAATATATCAAAGGCATGTGCAAATAAATGTAATGTAGTCAACTCTGATCGCTCAGCTTCTCAATAATGAGATATACACACTTATATGTAATATATTCACACATATATGAGTTAGTGTGATTTATATATATATATATATATATATATATATATATATATATATATATATATATATATATATATATATGCGAACAAGCCTGAATGGTCCCCAGGACAATATGCAACTGAAAACTCACACCCCAGAAGTGACTCGAACCCATACTCCCAGGAGCCACGCAACTGGTATGTACAAGACGCCTTAATCCACTTGACCATCACGACCGGACATAATGAGGTGATAGCCGAGGCTATTTGAACCACCCCACCGCCGGCACTCGGATAGTAATCTTGGGCATAGCATTTTACCAAATCACCTCATTCTTTGGGGCACACGTGAGAAACACAAATGCGAACAAGCCTGAATGGTCCCCAGGACAATATGCAACTGAATGAGGTGATTTGGTAAAATGCTATGCCCAAGATTACTATCCGAGTGCCGGCGGTGGGGTGGTTCAAATAGCCTCGGCTATCACCTCATTATGTCCGGTCGTGATGGTCAAGTGGATTAAGGCGTCTTGTACATACCAGTTGCGTGGCTCCTGGGAGTATGGGTTCGAGTCACTTCTGGGGTGTGAGTTTTCAGTTATATATATATATATATATATATATATATATATATATATATATATATATATATATATATATATATATATATATATATATATATATATATATATATATATATATATATATATATGCGAACAAGCCTGAATGGTCCCCAGGACTATATGCGACTGAAAACTCACACCCCAGAAGTGACTCGAACCCATACTCCCAGGAGCAACGTAACTGGTAACTACGGGGCGCCTTAATCCGCTTGACCATCACGGCTGGACAAAAGGAAGTGATAGCCAAGGCTATTTGAACCACTTCCCCGCCGGCAACTCGGATGGTAATCGGATGGTCAAGCGGATTAAGGCGCCCTGTAGTTACCAGTTGCGTTGCTCCTGGGAGTATGGGTTCGAGTCACTTCTGGGGTGTGAGTTTTCAGTCGCATATAGTCCTGGGGACCATTCAGGCTTGTTCGCATTTGTGTTCCTCACGTGTGCCCCAAAGAATGAGGTGATTTGGTGAAATGCTATGCCCAAGATTACCATCCGAGTTGCCGGCGGGGAAGTGGTTCAAATAGCCTTGGCAATCACTTCCTTTTGTCCGGCCGTGATGGTCAAGCGGATTAAGGCGCCCTGTAGTTACCAGTTGCGTTGCTCCTGGGAGTATGGGTTCGAGTCACTTCTGGGGTGTGAGTTTTCAGTCATATATATATATAAATATATGTAACAAGGCACACATAATACCTGTCGCTAGAGGATGGAAAGTGATACAGTTACCTTCTGTATCTGAGTGGACAGTGGATGAGTGGACACCGCTTGGGACTCGTAATCACAGGGTCAGAGTTCGATCCTCGGCGATGGCGGAAAACAACTGGACAGCGTTTCTTTCGCACTGATGCTCCTGTTACCAAGCAGTAAATAGGTACCTGGGAGTTTGACAGCTGTTACGGGCTGCTTCCTGTGTGTACTCACCTAGTTGTGCTTGCGGGGGTTGAGCTCTGGCTCTTTGGTCCAGATTTGGTTTGTGTGTGTGTGTGTGTGTGTGTGTGTGTGTGTGTGTGTGTGTGTGTGTGTGTCTGTGTGTCTGTGTCTGTGTGTCTGTGTGTACTCACCTATGTGGGTGTATTCACCTATACTCACCTATGTGTGTGTGTGTGTACTCGCCTATACTCACCTATGTGTGTACTCATCTCTGTGAGTGTGCTTACTCACCTATGTGTGTGTGTGTGTGTACTCGCCTATACTCACCTATGTAATTACCTAAGTGTAATTACCTAACTGTAATTACCTAAGTGTAGTTGCAGGATGAGAGCTACGCTCGTGGTGTCCAGTCTTCCCAGCACTCTTTGTCATATAACGCTTTAAAACTACTGACGGTCTTGGCCTCCACCACCTTCTCACCTAACTTGTTCCAACCGTCTACCACTGTTTGCGAAAGTGAATTTTCTTATATTTCTTCGGCATCTGTGTTTAGCTAGTTTAAATCTATGACCTCTTGTTCTTAAAGTTCCAGGTCTCAGGAAATCTTCCCTATCGATTTTATCAATTCCTGTTACTATTTTGTATGTAGTGATCATATCACCACATACAAAATAGTACCAGGAATTGATAAAATCGATATGGAAGATTTCCTGAGACCTGGAACTTTAAGAACAAGAGGTCATAGATTTAAACTAGCTAAAGTGTGTATGTGTGTGTGTGTGTGTACTCATCTATTTGTGCTTGCAGGATCGAGCTTGACTCTTGGATCCCGCCTTTCTAGCTATCAGTTGTTTACAACAATGACTCCTGTCCCATTTCCCTATCATACCTAATTTTAAAAGTATGAATAGAGTTTGCTTCCACAACCTCTTCCCCATGTGCATTCCATTTTTCCACTACTCTCACGCTAAAAGAAAGCTTCCTAAAATCTCTGTGACTCATCTGAGTTTCCAGTTTCCACCCATGTCTCCTCGTTCTGTTATTATTACGTGTGAACATTTCATCTATTTCCACTTTGTCAATTCCCCTGAGTATTTTATATGTTCCTATCATATCTCCTCTCTCCCTTCTTTTCTCTAGTGTCGTAAGGTTCAGTTCCCTCAGACGCTCTTCATATTCCATCCCGCATAACTCTGGGACAAGCCTCGTCGCAAACCTCTGAACCTTCTCCAGTTTCCTTATGTGTTTCTTCAGGTGGGGGCTCCATGATGGCGCAGCATACTCTAAGACTGGTCTCACGTAGGCAGTGTAAAGCGCCCTAAAAGCCTCCTCACTTAGGTTTCTGAATGAAGTTCTAGTTTTCGCCAGTCTAGAGTATGCTGCTGTCGTTATCCTATTTATATGTGCCTCAGGAGTTAGATTAGGTGTCACATCCACTCCCAGGTCTCTTTCTTGAATCGTTACAGGTAGGAAGTTCCCCTTCATTGTGTACTGTCCCTTTGGTCGTCTATCATCTGATCCCATTTCCATAACTTTACATTTACTGGTGTTGAACTCCAGTAGCCATTTCCCTGACCATCTCTGAAACCTGTTTAAGTCCTCTTGGAGGATCCTACAATCCTCATCTGTCACAACTCTTCTCATTAATTTTGCGTCATCCGCAAACATAGACATGTATGATTCCACTCCTGTAAACATATCATTTACATCAATTAGAAAGAGGATTGGGCCCAGCACCGATCGTTGAGGGACTCCACTCGTTACTGTTTGCCAGTCCGACTTCTCGCCCCTCACCATTACTCTCTGACTCCTTCCTGTTAGGTAGTTCCTCACCCATGCTAGGGCCTTTCCACTTACTCCTGCCTGCCTCTCAAGTTTGTATAGTAGTCTCAAGTGCGGTACTGTATCAAAGGCCTTTTGGCAGTCAAGAAATATGCAGTCTGCCCAGCCTTCTCTGTCCTGCCTTATCCTTGTTACTTTGTCATAGAATTCTAAGAGGTTTGTTAGGCATGATTTCTCTGTCCAGAACCCATGTTGGTGCTTGTTTACAAACCCAATGCTCTCCAGGTGCTCAACAAGTCTTAGCCTAATTATTCATTCAAGTATTTTGCAGGGGATGCTTGTCAGTGATACGGGTCTGTAGTTAAATGCCTCCTCCCTATCATCTTTCTTGAAAATCGGTGCGACATTTGCCTCCTTCCAGCAACTGGGCAATTCTTCCGACATAAGTGACTCATTAAAGATTATTGCCAGAGGCACGCTGAGAGCCTGCGCTGTCTCTTTTAGTATCCACGGTGATTCTTTGTTTGGTCCAACCGCTTTAGTTGCATCCAGTGTTGTCAACTGTTTTATCACCTCCTCTGCTGTCACCTCTATATCTGATAGTCTTTCATCTAGGGTAATCTCTTCTAACAATGGGAGCCACTCAGGCTCGGTTATGAACACTCCATGGAAACTTGCATTCAGTACATCGCAGATTTCCTTGTCGCTTTCTGTATATGCCCCTTCTGTTTTCCTCAGTCTTGTCACTTGATCATTTACCGACATCTTCCTTCTTATATGGCTATGTAGTAATTTAGGTTGCTTTTTCGCTTTGATTGCAATATCATTCTCATAATTTCTTTCCGACACTCGTCTTATGTTAACGTAATCGTTAATAGCTCGATTACATCTAATCCTGTTGTCCTCTGTCTTCTGTACTTCCTCCACTCCCTCCTGCTTCTCACTTTTGCTTCCTGACGCTGTCTATTAAACATGGGTTATTATATTCCCTCCTGCTTTTTTCCTTTACTGTTGGAATAAATCTCTCTTCAGCCTCCTTGCATTTCCATATGACTTGGTTCATCATAACTTGCACTGTTTTTCCTCTAATTTCTTCCTCCCACTGCACTTCTCCCAGGTAGTCCCTTATCCTCTTGTAGTCCCCTCTTCTGTAATCAAGTCTCCTTTCTCGGACTCTTGTCCTTTGGTCACAGTTTTAAGCTCCATCATGTAGTCAAAGACTAGGACACAATGGTCACTGGCTCCTAGTGGTATTTCATGTTCCAAATGCACGATGTCTTCTACATTCTGGGTGAAAATGAGGTCTAATAGGCTGGGCGTATCCCCTCCTCTTTCCCTAGTGTCTTCCTTCACATGCTGTGTTTGGAAATTCCTGTCAATAACGTCTACCTGTTTCGCTCCCCAGGTCTCCGCCCCGCTATGGGGATTCCTCGTTTCCCAATCTATCTCTCCATGATTTATGTCCCCCATGACCAGCAGCTTCGCTCTCATTCTATGCGCTATAGTTGCTGCCCTCTGCAGTTCATCTATACACGCCTTGTTGCTGTCCTCATACTCCTGCCTGGGCCTTCTACTGTTTGGTGGGGGATTGTAGAGTATCAAGATTACAGTCTTCTTACCATCCACTGTCAGAGTTCCATGTATGGAGTTCGTGCTTTCATTGGTACCCGGATTTTTCAGCTCATCAAACTTCCATTTCCGCTTTATTAGGAGTGCCACTCCTCCTCCCTGTCTCTGTGCAACCCGTTCTCGCACTTGCTTTTAGTCAATATTGGCTTATTTAATACCGTTGATAGGTTAGGTAATAATTGTAAATAAGAAGCAATAAGATGCTTATCTTAACATACTAAGAAGGTTAGGTGAGGTCGGTGTTTTGTATGAAGCTTTTCAAGGTAAACTAAAATATTCACAATCAATTAGTATGTCACATATGCAATTATTAAATAAGCCAATATTGACTAAAAGCAAGTGCGAGAATGGGTTGCTCTGTGTCCTTTCTTTTCTTATCTCCTGGTATCCCTCCGGAAAGATTGCATCCGAGATCATGCCATTTATTTTAGTTTCCACTATTGCCACTATGTCTGGGTCTGCCTCACTAACTCTTTTTTCTCTCTTCTGCTTTATTGTATACTCATCAGCATTGGTGTACCAAACCTAAAGACTCTTCTTGGAAACTCTGGTGCCAGAGTTCTGCCTTTTGCCGGGGGTCTGGGGGGTACTGGGGGGTATCTGGGGGCGGGTGAGGGCTGTGGGGGTGTCTGCGGGGGTGCTAGGTGGTGCCTGGGAGTGCCTGGTAGGCGAATGGGGTCTGGGCATCTAGGGGGGTAGGAAGGGCATAATGGGTCTGAAAGTTAGGGAGAGTCTGAATGGCATAGGGGGGGCTGAGAAATAGAGGGAGACTGGGAGTCGGATAGAGGTCGAGAGGTTGGGGAGGAGAGGAATATTGAGGGCTGAGAGGAGAATGGAGCATGGGTGCTGGGAGTGGAAGAGAGGGTGTATTAGTTAGGGGGGGAATCGGGGGTAGGTGGGGGTTTTGGGGTAGAAGAGGGGAAGAGGGAGATGGGGGAAGGTGTTAGGGGGTCACAAGGTGAGGGGGGGTTAAATGTGGGCTGGGGGTGCATAGGAGGGGTGAGGGTTGGGTGGGGCTTGGAGGTAAGTGGAAGAGGGGTGCAGTGGAAGGTGGGATGGAGCAGATGGAATTGAAGGCAATGGGGTAGAAGGGGCAGGGGAGTAGGAGGGGGTAGTAGAGGAGGGGGGGATGGGAAGGTGGGTTTGGAGAAGGCATGGCTTGACCCACTGTGGTCGTTGACAGGTGTGATGTAGCAGGGGCAGGGGAGTCGTTGGGGAGGTGCAAATGTGGAAGGGGCAGGGGGACTTTGGGGGGATGAGGCAGGGGGGGTTTCGGGGGGCTGAGGCAGGGGGGGAGGTATAGGAGGGCTGAGTTGGGGAGGATGTGACCTGGGAGGTGGCCTGGGAGGTGACCTGGGAGGTGACCTGGGAGGTGACCTGGGACATGAGGCTACCTGAGAGGCTAGGGGTACGTTGTTGTGCTTGCCATCTATTCTTGTGGGCTATTTGCTCATCTTTTGTCATAAACCTCTCTATAAACACATTGTAATGGATTTCATTTCCTCTGAGTAAATGCTTGTTCCTCATTATGTACTCCACAGC